>NW_008622376.1:0-6592 GCF_000691845.1 Merops nubicus | reverse complement strand
CTTCCGATAGAATAGCTTTTTAATTGCCACTGAAATGTGATTTAACAGTAAATTGCAGAGCCCATGATAAAAATCTAAAAGATACCTATTGCCTCTCTTTTTACTAGTATATAGAAAGCTGATGAGGCCACCAAGGAAAGCAGGAATTGTTTCTCCTGTACAGTCAATCGCTGACCTTTTCTTTCCATAAACTTCACTGGGACGTACACACAGATTCATCTCCTATACTTAATTTCAAAAGCCAAAACTGTTAGGAAAAGACACACCAAGACCTCAAAAGAGAAGAAAAGGAGATCAGAACATGAAAACAAGGGGTAATCTTGGGTTCAAGGTGACTTTAAGAGTTGAAATCCAAGACTTTTAAATCAGTATTAGAACACTGCTAAATATCAGCTTTTTTTTTTTTTTTTAGAGAAATCACACCATATTTTTTATGTCCAAGCTGCAAATTAATCTTTCGTAATTACAGTGATTTAACACTTATGTGGAAGAAGTAGTAAATTTCAGGAGGAGGGAAAAATCTTAACTCCAGACTTGGCCAAGAACCTAAAAGAAATCAAACCTCTTGATTGTATGGACAGACAGAACATGTCTTCTAAATGAAGACAAATTTTTCAATGCCTTTCACCTTGAATAGAATTCTTTACTGGATCAAGTTATTGAGGAAAAAAAGATTAAATAGTTTGGACTTACAACTCATGGGTCTTTTACTTTATTTTGGAGTTTAACAGTGTTTCTAAGACATTATAGTTCTTCATCCAAAGCTGGGACCCTATTAACTTCGTTGTGTTAAAATAAATGAGGAACTATAAAGCCTTTCAAATAAGCTTTACTACATTTTTTTTTTTTTTTTAAATCTGGCCTTTCATTGATCAGTCTGCCAGTTGTATGTCACATTGGATAGGACACCAAAACACAGGTCATCCAAATAAAATAAAAGAAATTATTATTTCAAAGACAGTTTTCAGGGACTATCAAGAGGTTGCAATAAACCATCTGTAAAGATCTGCAATTGCAGAGAAGTATATTACATTTAATAACAAAGCATAAACAATATTATTATGTTTGTTAATAATGCTTATTAACAACAAAGTCTTAAATTACTGTTAGTTATTTGATCTATAAAGAACATAAAAGCTTATAGCTACAGAAAACGTCATGGTATTTAAGATGAAATTTAAGATGAAACAGATGTTTATTTTTTTTTTTTTGAAACAAGTGAATAACCATTTCACTTTGAGTGAAATTGCCAAGTTGCGAAATAAGTGTCAAAATATAAAAGGCTTGTGGTACGGTATGGTTAACTTTGTCCTAGCATAGGTATGGAAACATTTTGAGATGAATTACACCCTAATTGTAATGAAATTGCATAGGAATAACTTAACTGAAAATTTTCATCACTATGAAATATGGGTATTCTTAAATTGCTTCTAGTTCTAATCTGTTTTAGAAGTGTATGCTTGTATTTTCTAAACAGATTCCCTGCTGTGACTCCCCCAAATTACTATATTTTAGAGACAGTTTATGTGCATGCATGAATTAGCATGTACATGTGAATTACTCAGTAGCAAACATTTCCTAGTTCAGTACTTTCCAAATTTAATCTTTGAATCAATTCTGACACTCATTGGCACCTGGACAAGCATATTAAAGCACATGTTCTATGTTAACACCCAATTTGACTTTAACTTTGCATATGTCTCCTCCTATAAATTTTCTCCCATAGATCAGCTTCCATGAACACAGAAAAAAAAACAGCACAGCAATGATATTTCTATCTTTGCAAAGAAATCCAAAATATAACCATGTGCCTGTAGATTATTAAAACAAAATACAGGATAGATAATTTGCTTAGCTTCAGTTGCTAATGCCCAGTATATTTTCCCATCTTCCCTCTTTTAGTGAAATGACTCCAGAAGAAAAATATCCCATTTTATTGAAGTATACAAGATTAAAGTGAATTATTAAAATGCATAAAAAGACAGTAATGTATAATGTGGTTTGTGACAAAATGTACTGTAACCTTAACTGTAATTATATCAGATATATTGATTTAAATTTCATAATCAAATTGTGCAGGTAATGATCCATATCTTTGGTAATTGAGTTGTGTGTGCAAATGAAATTATAGTAATGGTATAAAAATTTGATGATGCCATCTAGATTAGATTGAACTTTGGGTGTACTTTAAAGAATATGCAGGGATTCATAAAAAAATCAGTTTATGTGGAACTATATTGTAACGCAGGACTGATGTTTTCCTGAGAATGGATCCTAATCCCTGTAAAAACTGTGACAGAAAGAGTTCCAATCAGGAAAGCACCTTCAAGTTTTATGTTCCTATTAAAGTGTAGTATACAGCTGATGCAAGCCTTTGTAGAAAATAGCAACTCTTTTCATTTGGTACAAGCAATATTAAGTTTTTCATGAGTGGGCTTTGGCTAACAGAATTTTCTATGTATGCTAAGAACTTTAGTGTTCAGAAATATTCTGAACTTTTAAAATAATGACCAGTAAGATTACATTTTGCACTGTAGAAGGGAGAGGTATTTCATAATGCTGAAGCTATTAACCAAAAATAGTAAAAAAGCCAGTTCTTCATATACTATCAAATGGACGGTCATCTGCAATGATATATGTAGCCTGAATTTGTTATCAAATTATTTCTTGTGATAGCTATAGTAATGGCACCAATAGATTTGCAGTAGTCACACATTTTTGGTTTAGAGTGAAAGATAGAAGTCCTAGACAAGATCTTTAAAGCTCTGCAGGGAAAAAAAATGGAAAAGCTTTTTGAAAAAGAAAAAAAAAATTAACAGCCTCCCTATTTCTGGAGAAGATTCTTCTCTTTGTTTTCAGCTAACTCAAATTATTAATCTAAATACACTCTATATGAATATTTAAAGAGCAGATTTTAGCTCAAAAATTCAATTAAATTTTGTATGAATGGATATGTTATTTCATTTATTTAATGGGAATTGGCTGACAGTATAAAACAACAAATATTTTCTAGAACAAATTTTCTCAGCTGAAAAACTACTGTGTGATAGTATTGTCATTACTGAAATGCATGGGTTGAATGCATAAGTAAATTCAAATCCATATAAAAATGGTGCATCTAAGTCTGCATTATTTTCACACCAAAATCCTATAGCATATTTATTGTTTGTCGAACCTTGTACCTAGAAGAATTTTAATTGCAGTATAGCAAATGCAAGTAAGACTAGTTTGTCTCAAAAACTGAGGAAGTAGATTTAAAAAAAAAATCAGCTATACAGAATTTCAGATGGATCAAATATATTTCTAGAGGATCTGGCATTCAAAAGACGTAGACAAGATTTGAATATGTGTATGGATAGCAGTATGTGGTTATTAAATATTCAGCTAATTAGAGTTTTCTTGTATCAAGCACAGGAAGAAACATTCTGTGATTCTGTCACATCTGATCATGCATATCATTCAAACATCAAAGAGAAATATTCCTTAGAATTAAGAGAAAAATCATGGAAGATTTCTCCACTTATCTAAGACAAAAGATGGTTATATATTAATGGTAAGATATGATGAAAGCGTTTAAAAAAAAAAAAAATCAGGGTTGCTTTATTCTGTTTTTCTGTGTTTACTGAGAGAATATACACTGCATATAGGGTATAATGAAGTACGAACGCTTCGTAGTGTTTCCTTATCTTCTCTAGGTCATATCTGAAAAAAAAGATAAAGAATTCAATGGAAAAGTCACTGTTCTCTAAGGACAAAGTGTTACTTTTATGAAAAAGTTTAACAATGAAAAAAAAAAATAACCTTGGTCTGAACAGAGGAGGAAAAGGTGACAAGGAACCGCATCTCGTATTATTAGTTTGCTCAAAAGTGCAACTGTGGTTTATAGCGGCTTTTAGGTAATTTTTTTTTATAAGGTTTTATTCACATAAGAAACCACTAATATTTATTTCTGTTAATACAATATAAATGTTCCCATATAAATTAGAGTGATACATAGTTTAGCATGGTATGGCAGTGTATTTACTCAATTACAAATACGCTTTACACAAGTCCATCTGTAAAAGGAGGGAGAAAGTCTGAGTGATGGCCAGTCTCTATTTCATGTCATGGGCTAAAAATATAACATGATATTTCAGAGAGTATATTGCAAATTGTGCAGTTACTATTCATAAAGTATTTTTGCTTTTAAAAAAAGTCAGTCCAATATACAATAATACTTTTCAAACCATGTGAATGCGCCCAACAACAACCCATCCAAATTTTGATCCAGAAAATCTAAGTTTATCACGTGTGTAAGAGGATATCTAAATCGTGAAAAGTCAGGGTTTCTCGAGTTTTGTCATAGCTATGATTCTCCTCACCACAGCACCTACAGGGAGGAGAGTGTGATTCACCTGCTAATCCCACGTGTTTATATAGGTATGTATTCAAAATTCGTAACTGATGTAGATATCAAAGGCTTAACCATGTAAATTTATAAATACCATAAAACAGAAGAAAGAAATATGTATTTGTTAAACTCAAACACGATTCTTAAAATTTTTGCAAAGAAAATAGGACTGTAATGTTTTTTGTATGTACACAAAAATTCTAAAAACCAGACATATTTCTAAGTGAAGTTAAAAACAAAGAAACAGAAATGGCTTTAGACTTGAAGGTGATCATGAAGCAAGATTATTTAACTGGTATTTATAATTAGATCTCTAAACTTATATTTGGCCACTATTATGTTTTCCAGTGTGTTGTGTACTTGGACACTATCACAAATGTCAATGGAGCTATACAATGACGTGGTACTAAACAGGTGAAAACAGGAATAATCTTATTTTGTTCAGAAGCATATAAAATATGTATTTTAACCTTTGATGTTTCCTAAATGCTGTGCCAATCTATATGCTAAGAAAATAAATGGGTGTCTCATTAATCTTTCTGAATACATCCTACTGGTTCTTAAATTCAGCTTAATCATCAGAATAAATAAAATTATCAATTAAAATCATAGGAGCAGTGTTAAATATTTGGCAGAAATTATAACATACAAATCATCTTATGCTGATTATGAAAATCTCATTACTACACTGATTTTTCAGTAAAATGAGTGGATTTGAACAGAATCTTAACTTGTTTAATCTTTTCTGCTCCTGTAAGTCAGCAGTTGTCAGAAGCATAATGTCTTTCTTGTGAATTTATTAATTTCTCTTTATTAATAGTGTAGAATTATCAGCATTTCTTTGTGAAGTAATAAGTAAAGACATTTATTTTGTGAGCTAGATACACAAACACTAAGGACATCATGAACTTAGACTTGAATGTATCAGAAAATAATTCTGAAAGGAAAAAAAAAGCCATTAAATTTTCAGAGGAAAAAACATTTAAATGTGCAAATTTATACAAAATTATTGATCTCGGTTTTTTATTAAATACATTGTATACAACATAACTGTGAGAGTCAAAATAAAGTTTTCTGTGGCATATCCTAGAAAGAAAATCTTCTAGTAACAATTATAGCCCTCAATTTCTTGATTCAAAAGCTTTCTGAATGAAATTTAAGATTAGCTTCTTTTACTGAAGCTGTTACATGATTTAGCTGTTCACAGTGCAGTTGTCTCTTAATTGTATTTTACATAAAAGAATGTTTTAACCATCTTGCATACTGCAAACAAACAGAAACAGACAAACGTCTACTGCAAGCAAATAGAAACAGACAAATGTCTCAAAGTTCTTGCTGATCATTCAGTTTCATGAGCTTTTTTACAGCAAGCTAAAATAGAAGTTATGAATAATATCCTTTCATTTCCGAGAGACGTTTAACTTCCTTTGTATAAAGCTCTTATTGCCCATTCAATAGAAATAATTTTCCACTTTGCACACCTTATAAGCATAAAACTATTGAAGAAGCTATTCTTCAGAATGCTGTTATCAACTAGAAGACCTGGTTTCTAAAATCCACAGGTGTCTTTCTTTGGGCATGAAGCCTGTTTTTTGAAAGCTTAATATAAATTATTTAAACAAGTCATTAGATATGTGCACTTACCCTTATTCAATGGTACTATTTTATTTCTAACTTTGATCCCTGCAGTTCCATTTCAATAAAATAAATGATCACATAAGGATCATCATGTTAGTGAACTAAAAACAAGAAAAAATTTAGAATGGTACATAAACACCTAAAGTGTATGGGCACAAGAGTACTAACTTAATGGAAGGTACTCCTGATTTAAGCTTTTGGGGCTGAATCAAGCATTTGAAAGGTAAAAAAGATTCATTCACATTGGATGTTTTGAGTTTAGTGACATCAGTATAATGACTCGACTCAAATGTCAAATGTTCCTTTGCTCTATAGATGCTAATAAACATTTTTACAGCTCACAGTGTGATCGTATGAAATATTAACACCCTAGCAGAGTCTGGAAACAACTGAGGGTTATTACAATGCTGGCCACAAACAGCCTAATGCAATTTCTAGAAATAGTGAGAGTAGGTAAACCTGGAATATGAATATCAAATTGTTAATTGTTCAGAGATGTATACATGCTTACACAGTCCTGAGAAAAGAAGCAAAGGGTAATAGCTTGTCCTGGTTCCGTGTAAA
>NW_008622375.1:20654-39084 GCF_000691845.1 Merops nubicus | reverse complement strand
AGGAGTGTGTTCTAGAGGCTACCTCTAATTGTCAATGGAAGGCCTCATCAACATCTTCTTCTTGGTTTGGTGGTCTGTACTGGACTCCCACAACAGTTTCACCCTCCTTTGCATGTCCCTTTCCCTTAATTCTTACCCACAAGCTTTCAACCTGTTACACCTCCCCACCTGGATAGCACTCAATACATTTCAGTTGCTCTCACACATAAACAGCAACCCCACCGCCTTGCCTTGTTGCTCTGCCTTTCCTAAATAGTCTGTAGCCATCCATGACAACATTCCAGTCACAGGAGCTGTCCCACCATGTTTCAATGACTTCAATTATATCACAATCATGCAATCTAATGCAGATCTGCAACTTATTTAGCTCTCCTGCATATTCCCCATACTCCGTGCAAGTTCTTCGTATGCTGTTTCACATGTTACTATTTTCAAGCATAAGAGAAAGCACTTTTACCTCTCTACTGAGATGGCAAAGAAATGCCAGTTGTTAGGAGCGTTTTTGTGATGGGCATGGTCATATCAATGTCTGCCACTAGAGGGTACTGTGGGCTAGACCCTCATAGGAGACTGGCACCGAAAAATTCTAGGGCTTTGAAAGGTAAAGGCAATTTATAGTATATATAGCATTGCATCAACAGTCTGTTCCGAAGGAAAATTTCTTATCAGAGTGCTGAATAAGCAGTTATGTCTTAAAAAATGCTTATAGTTAATTGTGATGTAGTTCTTGTTAGAAGTAAGTGATTCACGAAGTGAATTTCTTTGTACTTAGAGGTGCTTTGGTTGTGGAAGTGGATAAGGCATTGACCAACCACGCTGGTCTGTTTGCAGCTATTTCTGTACATCTTCAGTACCTGCATGGCGAGAAGGAGCAGTGAAGAGAAGTATGCCCTTGAAGCATGGACAGCGAACAGCATGGGCAGCAGATTGAGGGAGGTGATCTTTCTCTGCTCAGTATTGGTGAGACACCTCTGGAGTTCTGGGTCCAGCACTGAGCTGCCCGGTACAAGAAAGACGCGGGCATAGTCGAGCAAGACCAGAGAAGGGCCTCAAAGGTGATCAGTGGACTGGAACTTCTGACAAACAAGGAGAGGCTGTAAGAGCTGGGACTGTTCAGCCTGGATAAGAGAAGTTTTGGGGGGTTATATCACTGTGTATAAATACCTGATGGGGAGGAGTAAAGAAGATGAAGTCAGACTCTTCTCAGTGGTGCTCAGTGAAAGAAAAAGAGACAATGGGCACAAAATGAAGTGCATGGAATTTCATTTAAAGATATTTCTCTTCTTTACTCAAGGGTGACCAAGGACTGGCACAGGTTGCTTAGAGAGGCTGTGGAGTCTCATCCTTGGAGATATTCATAGATTGGCTGGATACAGTCCTTGGCAACATGCTGTAGGTGACCATGCTTTGAGAATGGTAAAGCTCAGCTGTATAATACTGTGAAATGACAGGAAATGGAGGCATTTATGCTTCCAGTATCACAAACACTGCAATGTGAGAACAGGAAACTAATTTCAGGGAAGACAAGTGTTCTAGAATTGTGTAGTCATAAAATTGTTCTGGTTGGAAGAGACCTTTCAGATCATCAAGTCAAACCACTGCCAAGTCACCACTAAACCATGTTCCTCAGTGCCACATCTACAGTTTTTAAATTTCTCCAGGGATGGTGACTCCACCACTTCTTGGGCAGTCTGTTCCAGTGCCTCACAGTGCTTTCAGTGAAGAATTTTTTTCCTGATCCAACCTAAATCTCCCCTGGCACAATCTGAGGCTATTTCACATCTTCTTGGGCTCTTCTCCCATTGTTCGTTACTTTGGAGAAGAGACCGGCACCCACCTCACTACAACCTTCCTTCAGGAAGTTGTAGGGAGTGATAAGGTGTCCCCTGAGCCTCCTTTTCTCCATGCTAAACAACCAGTAATACCAGGATAACCATCAAGCAATAACAGTGTCTAGTAAATACTGAACCAGCTCATTGTAGGTAGGTCTCTGAAGTGATGTTTCTGTCTTTTGGGTTCCAATAAGGTTGAAATGAGTGGAAATCCGAGTATCACTTACTGATACTGCTCTGTCCACTCCATCTTGTTCTTAGTCAGTTTGCTTTGAAATATTTTCCTTATAATTTTTATAAGGAAATTACATATCAAAAATGAGAATAAAGTTAGTAAACTGGAATCTAAAAGAATGTTAGGCCTCCAGTACACTCCCATAGTGAAGATATAGCAAGCAACTCACCGATACTGTGAAAACTACCTATTAGTTATATATACAGTTTGTGAAACTCTCTCTAATAGAATCATAACAATATCTCCTGCAAATCACAAGAAGACTGTATGTCAGGGAAAGAACCAGAAAACTGAAAATCAAGACCCAGCCTATATTTACCCCAACTTCAGCATTTTCAAAGTATACGCAAGAAAAAAAAAAAGTTACTGAAGTTTTTTCATTGTGGCAGAACAATCAGGCAGTGGGAAAACACAAAAAGTCCCTTGTAAAAGCATACTTGCTTTTCATCTATTCAGAAACTGGTTTTGTTCGTCACTTTGAACACAGTGTAACACACTGAGACATTTAGCCTATGTCCCCTGGAAGAGGAGTTTCACTCATGGCTGCATCAACCCTGGGACGAATCCTCTTGATGAGTTAAGGAGAGGATGGGATGCAAAGAGATGTGAAGGAGTAAAGGTCCTATCTATCATGAAGAGCACTGTGTTCTTTTACTGTTTCAATTGAGTTTAAACGAAGAAGACAATGGCTAATTCTGTTCCAGTATCATCTACATGAAACTACCTCTTATTCTTTTGCTTCCAGTTTTTCTTTCTCTCTTTGTAAAGGATCAAGAAACTTTTCCCTCAACCCCATTCTTTAAGAGTAACTTCACTGGCTCTTCTAAAGTATATTCCTCACAGGCTTTCCATGGGAAGAAAAGATTAAACTTTTATTGGTCTCTGTGCTTAAATGCCATAATTTGTTCTTTGTTCTTGAAAATTACATTTGCACTAGAAAGATTGTCTCACAGAGATAATTCCTCTTGTAGTCATAGCAGGAATAAGTGACCCCTAAGTAAATGTGATCATTACTTTTGTGCCTTTCATAATAAAAGGGAAACAAGCTCATCTGTAGCATTGCCTAGGGAAGGCACTTCACGTTTGGTAGCCACACCCTAAAGCTATGATTACAATTTTAAAATGAAAACAGGAAACAATGCAACGACTGCCTCTCAAAGCATTTCAAGGATATTAGTAAGTAGCTATCGTCCTGTTTTGACTTCATTAAGACCTTCTGAAACTGTACTTTCAGCAGCTGCACGTAGGGGTGGTAACAGTCTCTACTTTTCATATCATATGGGTAGTACCTACACTTACCTATTAAGCTGTATCTCATGGCAGCCCACTGTCCAGGTTCCTTGATCTTTTCTGTAGAAATCAGGATGCAAGATAGTGCCTGATGAAGAGTCTGTCTTGCTCATTTCAAGGGACTGTCAACAAGGTAGCTTGGGCACACTCCTGGCTCCTCTAGTTTAGACATAGCCGTAAGATTCCATGGCTGGTTTTGGCTAAGATTGTAGAACAGTTAGGAGTTGCGCTGGGACAAAGGGAACAGCATTCAGGTAATAAAAATTGTGTTTGACTGTTGAGAGATAGTGGCACAAGACAGCAGCTAGCAGAGACAAGAGATGAAAGCTTAGTTCAAGAATATTTGGACAGCTTTGTGTCCTCCAATACAAGAAAGACATTGGAAAACTTGGGACAGTTCAGTGGTGGTCACCAAGATGCTCAAGGTGCTGGAGCATGTCTTATCAGGAGAGGCTTAAGGAACTCAACTTGTTCAGCCTGGAGAAGGGACAGATTTACAGAGAGGGACTTATAAGCAACTTGCCATTGCGTAGAAGGTGTTTAATCAAGTTCCTGGGCAGGAGGACAGAGGACAGGGCATATTACAACTGCATAGAGGGACAAGTGTTTTCACCAAGAGTCAGGCAGTGGCACAAGTTGCCCAGCGAGGCTGTGCACTTGGAGGTTTTGAAAACTTGACTGGATAAAACTGTGAGCAATCTGTTCTGACCTCAGAGGTGACCCAGCTATTGGGGACTTCCCAGGGTCCCCTTCAACCTGAATTATACTCTGTTTCCATCTCTCAACAAAAGAACGGCAGATTACTTACATGCTCATCATTCCAAGTGAAGTGTATAAATTACAGTAAGAAAATAATGTGACTCTGCTCTTTCTACTTTGTGTTTTATATAGAAATGACCTTCAAGTCCTTCAGTTTTATGGCTGCCTCATAAACTATCAACGAGTTCAGGAGTAAGTCAATGGAAAATGAAGCAGTTCACAGAATAAACAGATGAATGAAATGTAAAACCAAAATAGGGCAGGCCAAAAACAATTTAGAGAAATCTCACTTGAGGCATGAATCCAAAAATAAATACTCTGAACACATCGGAAGTAGGATGCCTGCCAAGGAGAGTATTAGGTTATTAGATGACTGAAGTGTAAAAGGAGTACTCAGGAAAGATAAACCCACAGCACAAACCTAAATTCTTTGTATCAGTATTCATTTCAGAAAAGCTGAGGGAGGTTCCCATACTGATTTCTCTCTCACTCTCTCTCTTCTTTTTTAAATTTTTTAATTTTTTTTTTTTTTTTTTAAATAAGGGATGAGCTTTAGGAATCATCTTAAATTGACCTGTCAAAACAGGACTTTTTAGAAGAAATTGAGAAAATTACTGGTAAGTACCAACTTGTCAAGGCCAGATGGTCCTCATCCAAGAGTCCCTAAAGGAGCTCAAGGAACTTAAGCATAATGTTGCCTTTCTACTCTGTATGATATCTAACACACCCTTCGAATGAGCTGTGGTTCTAGGAGAATGAAAACTTAATTTTTTTTAACAGTCTTTCATAAAGCCTTTTTCTTATGTTTTCAAAACTTACTGAAATTATAAACCAAGAAAATCTGATACTCAACTACTTTAAAAACAAGAAAGGTCAGCATGGATTTTTCAGTCATATTTTAAAGGAACCATTTGCTAACCTTAAAAAAAAGCTTTGAACTTACTGATGGAGTCAGGAATGTAATTTGATACAGTGTGTAGGGATTTGCACAGTGTGGGAGAAACTGGGAAAGAACTAAGCTGTATAACAAAAAAGCCTGTGAGAGAGACGTGGAGGGAGAGAGTGAGTAGCGTTCTGCCATTTTACAGCAGCTGAGGATCTCAATTGCCTACTTGATCTTTCCCAGAGCAGGAATCCCAGGCCAGGATACTTCCTGTCATTCTTCAGTACAACAGTGTACTTCTTCAAGGAGAAGTCTGCAATAATTTTACTGCTTTTGATATGTTCAGAC
Organism: Merops nubicus; assembly: GCF_000691845.1. Classification (NCBI taxonomy): domain Eukaryota; kingdom Metazoa; phylum Chordata; class Aves; order Coraciiformes; family Meropidae; genus Merops; species Merops nubicus. Next base: position 33,737 of record NW_008622375.1, on the reverse strand, counting down.
ATGCTGTCCCCAAGGGTAGGTTTAGCTCTTAATCTGTATGCCTTTCTCTCTGATGGTGAATAGCTGGTCGTCCTGAAAGGTAGCAAAGAGGTAAACAACCAGTATTTACTTTGCACATACTGTCAAAGACATATTAATAGCAAGAAGGGAAATCTATCCTTCCTTCCTTCCTTCCTTCCTCCCTCCAATAAGTAAAAATGATAAATAAAAACGAGGGAAAACTTATCTGAAATAAGTGAAAATGAAGAATGTTGTATCTTGGCAGTTAGGATCCAATTAATACAAAAGAATAGAGTGTATCACACCTGCTTCTAGGGATTGCCTGGAGCAGCAACAACATAATCATAGGAATTAAAATGAATAAAAGCTCCCTGACAGTACTTCCTGATGGACTCCTGCAGTAACAAGGAACAGCACTGAAGGTTTCAAGCGGATCAGTTCCTAACAAAAAGCTGCTTCCAGGAGTGAGCTGATGAGATGTGAAATTTGTTTTGCCACAGGCAAGTAAAAATTACTGTCATGTGTCTGTGATGCCAACGTAATTAATCCCTGTAAAGATAATTTTTAAATAGCTTAAACTAGATGTTTGAAATATATTTTATTCTACTATTCATTGAATTCCTTCTCTTTCATTGGATGGAAACGAAACATCCAAGTGGTGAAACAGGAAACCAGCCTAAACTGAAGTACAAGAAAGTTAATGCAGACTCTAAAAAAAGCAAATGAAACATGGCAATTAACAAACCAATAATAAATTGATTGCAAAATAGAATAAAATTAAATAAAAAGAAGGCTAAAAATGAGATGAGGGAAAAAAAAAATAAAATTGCAGAATCCCAAATAATGAATCTGCCGTGTTTGTTGAGGAATGGTGGAGAGTGCTTCATTACTTGAATTTCATACAATATTTCATACATACAAAATTTCATAGATCAGGACTATGTGCTAACTGATCCAATATGCTCCTATTTTTGGCCAGTGGTCATTATCAAACATTGCAATTAAAAAAAAAAAAAAAAAAAAAAAAAAAAAAAAAAAAAAAAAAGTCCAGCAATAGGCAAAACCCATCCACGAAAGCTATTTAAGTTTCCTTCTCTTTCCTGCAAGCTGAAGGTTGCCTCTGTGGTTCCAAAGGACAGATTTCATTCCCTTTCCAGGGAACCCTATGTTAACTAGCATATCCCTGAATGTCCCTGCAATGCATATATATGTATGTACAAATCTTCTATGAAGTCTCTGAAATTCTGAGCCCAAGACATACTCATGAGAAACTGATTTTTTCTTTCTACAGTCTTTCCTTTATATACATTTACAATATCCTCTTTTAACAACTTCCTCCTGAACAAAACAACCAGTCTTTCAGAATCTGCTAATAGAAAAAAAGAAATATTTTCCATCTAATCATCATTTTACGATCAAGTTTTCACAGTGTTTCAGGTACCATCATATCATCTTCTTTATTTAATTTGATCTCCACATACTCCAATAAATTACTTCCCTCAAGGTTCATACCCTGTTGAATGGTACTATTTCAGTGGTCCTTCATTGAAAACGTAATTTAAATATCATAATGTTAGAGGTTGTCCACCACCTTTCACTAGATGAAGGGAGTTGGCCAAGTTCCATTAAGCCAAGTCTTTCTCATTTTTGCAATTTTACTTTAAAGCAACATTTGCTTTAAGTTAATCTTTAAAATACCTTTTCATTTCGAAGTTTTGAAATTTATCACATTTCATTCCCACCTACATATGGAACTGTATTAGAGGTTCTTCAGAATTTTTTTTTATTTTCTCTGCAAAGATATTCAGAATAAAAGTAACTTTAAATTCTTATTTATTTTGCAATAGGACCACACAGTCCTCTCTGAATTTCTCAAGAAAATTTGTTTTCCTACAAATCTAGAGGCCTGGACTTTGCTCTTTACAGAGGCCATCCAGTTTCTGGTGGTGTAGCAGGGTCCCTAACCTATCTCTGCTTTCTCTGCCCTGTTCTCCAGAAGGTCCTTTCAGTTGCAAAGGTCTGGTTGTTTCTGAGGTAGAAGACCTCCTCCATTCCCCAGCGGTTCCACCTTCCCAGAGCAGGCAGACACTTTTCCCCACTGCTGCCAGACTGCAATCTTTCAACAGAACAGAAATGGATTAACAGAAAATAAAGACGTGAGAGAGATATTTTCTGTCAGAACTGTAAATGCATTTTTTTCTGTTTTCTGAGCATATTATGCTTTATTTGTTTTTAATGTTATGGAAGCCATTTCCAAAACATGGGAAAAGCCTTATGGTGGTTTTCTTGGAAGGCTGAGAGGGAGAGATACAGCTGTTAGAGGACCATGCAATCTTTGCTCTCAGCTCAAAGTATCTGCTGTTTGTTGTTATTGGAGACAGGAGGAGTGGGAGGTGGATCTGTGCCCTGACCCACTGTGTGGCATATTTAATCCACGTGAGATTTTAGAGCAGGTATCATGTCTCAGAAATTCTGGTTAGCTATGTTCCATTATTACCACCTTAAAACCTGTCTAGGAAAGCATCATTCACATAAATCATCAGAAGGGGTGAATCTCGGTAACGTGCCATGGAAAACTTTGAAAACCTACATGGACACTCCAAGAAACTGTAAATCAATGTGTCTCTGCTGTCTTCAGGGAAATCATGATGGTTCACATCAGCTGACAAAATGTTTCACTGAATTAATTTGACCTTAAACAGCTCTCTGCAGTGGGGGTCATGGCTGGCTGTGGTGAACAGCAGAACTTATTGGTTGTTTATGTGTTTCTTTGGTTTTTTTTTTTTTTCATGGGGCTGATTAGGAAATTTATGCTGATTTTTTTTTTTTTCGTTGGAAAATGATGATTCATTAAAACCAAAATGCTCCTGAGGAGGAAAGTATATTGAAACCAGTCCCAAACAGAATAGTTTTAAAGCTTTTTAACACTTTAGTGTCCCTCTTAGATAGCTACAATACAAAAGATTTTATTCCTTAGTTCCAAAGAATTTTCTGTTTTGAAATCTAAATATGTTTCTTCACAGCTAAAAGGGTAAATTAAATGAAGCGTCTAGGGTGAGCCTAGTCCAGTTTCTTTTACATATCATCCAATCACAAATAAAGTGTCTTCAAGCAGTTAACATTAAAATTATATGTCAAGAGAATTGTTTACTTTGTAAACAAATAATTGGTTTAACCCAAGATACACCAGTACGTTTTTTTTGTGGACTTCAGAGACCCATTTCTGTCAAAGAATTTGATTCCCAGAGTGTGGACACTTTGAATGTGCTTAACGTAACTTTTCCTCCAAAATGTGGCTACAATTTTAGATCAGTTCTGGATGAATTGTCTACTCACTTATGGCTCCGAAGCATGTGGTGCTTGAAAGTCTTTGGCCAGACTATATCAGCCTACGTACTACAGTATGGAGAAACAGGCTTATGATGGGAGATGGGGTGTATTCACTGCGTGTGTTAGGGCATGATCCCTGGGGGGTTTATGCTATTTTGTTCCTACAAATCATGACAATATTTTGAGTTTGTTCTGGGTGCAGGAACAGAAACACTAAAAATATATTTTTTAGACAAACAAGAAGACTGTTAAGAATTCCAGACTCAGTCAGTAAAATGTCTGTGTCCCAGAGTACAAAGTACAGAAACAATCTTGAAACCACAGACACTAACATTTCCCTTCAGAATTCCGAGTATGAGATGTCATATTTTGATAATTATGAGTGGGGCTTCAGAACTGCCTCATGCTCACTAATCCTTTGGACTTATGAAACTTATGAAAAATCTCATTTTGTGCTTCTAAGGATTTCATGAGGATTGGGTACTCAGCAAGCCCCAGATCTCCCATGGTTTTGCTGCAATGTTGACAGTCTTTTACTTGGGAGTAATACCAGGGTATTTTTCTTTAAAAAAAAGATTACTCTCATCTGTATTTGAGTATTTTCCAACCAAGTTTGGCAATCCAAACTGGGATAAGATATGGCTTTCATTTGGCCTGGCAAGTCACCCTCAGCTGTCAAGATGAGACCTAAAAATCCAGTGTAGCTGAGGATCCTGAGTTTCTTGCCCCAGTTCCCCTGGCCTCCTAGGAGTGGTGGCAGGGCATCTTGCTTTGGCATCAACTATTATAAAATACTCCCTGTTAATTGGTTTCACTCACCTTTATTTTCAAACCCTATTTGTTTGTTTGTTTGTTTGTTTGTTTGTTTGTTTTTTAAATGAAGGTACATCACTCCTGTCATCCTAAACTAAAATTAACATGTAAGATGGGTGGAATGAACCATCTCTTGAACTTGCAAATATTTTCCTCCAAGAAGTCTTCAGTAAAAGGCCTTTTTTTACAATCTGAAAAAAGGTGCCTCTTTTTCTCACGTACTTCAGATAAAGTCTAATTGGCTAGCTATTATATCTTGACACCTTAGTTTCAGAGCAATTAATTATATAAAATACATCCCAATCATGGTGATCAATGTCATTTACTAATTCATCCAAGACACTTTTGAGGGGACTGCTGCTACAAGAAAGTGAATGTTTATGAAAATTGGCCAATTAGATGTGTGTTGAGCAAAGTAATCAAAGTAGTGGGAACTGTAGAAAATGTAGTCCTCTAATATTTTTTTTCTTTTTTTAATAGATAATTAGAGTATAAAATTACAGAATCTGGAGAGACACATGAAGAAGACACTCAAATTATTTAAAACTCTTTAAAAAGGGAAGAAGTTTAAAGTAGATTGTATAACTTAGGACAAGTAAGGCAGGAAAGGAGGATCACCAGCTATAAAAGGTGTCACCAGAGCTCAGGGTCCCCAAAACTGGGAGGGGTCACCCTGAAATACACTTGGTCACTTTGAAAAACAACTTAAAAATCATTGTGAAGACTGGTGTACTGGACAGGCTAGATTACGCTCAAAGCCATTGAACTTTGTTAGCTTGAAGTGTGTGGGATTTTTCCTCTTTTTCTTTTTTTTTTTTACTGTCTTTTCTGTATCACGTAATGGTTTACACACCTTTCAGTAGAGACTGACTGACTGTTAAAAGCAAATGGACCATGCAGATCAAGCTTTGGTAGCAAGCAACAGACCTTTTAATGTCTTTTTAATCCCAAAATAATTGAAATAAACTGGCTTTGGAATGAATTTTCTTTAATTCCTCATGTCTAACTCAGAACTTGGGAGATCTCCATTGCAATAGAAGAAAGATTTCACCCACACTTCTTTGGTTTCTCTTGGTTCTGTTAGACACAGAGGCGCATGCCGCTAGAAACAGTTGTAAAGGGCACTATCCCTATAAAGGACAGTGAAAACTGTGTTTTCAAAACCCTTCAGTTGTGACCAGTTCTTCCTAAAAACCTCTTGGGGATTTCTGCAGAAAGAACAGCTGATGGGATGTACACAGGCTGTAAACACCCGCATTTAGACATGGTCAATGCATCAGGCTGCTGAAACACACTAGCAGCAAACCCCCATAGCACACAGACCACAAATTTTGACAGGAGTCCTGCATGGCTTCGAAACAGCAAAAGGTACAGAAAAGGGTGGAGGCAATAAGTGCTATCATTACCCATCATCATAATGAGAAGGACTGAAAAAGAGGTTGAGAGGCTTCTTTGAAATGTGTGCACTGAAGAATGCAAAACATGGCAGGTAAAACCCAGGGCATGTTATTCCCTCCTTGTTTCTTCCTTTCCAGGAGTATCACACCACAAAGATGACTAGCCTTAAAAAATTGCTCTGTTGTGATGTTTTATTGAGTTAGATTTTAGGCTTTAACTGAAATAAAATAATAGATTGAGAGATCATGTACAGAAATAATAATTGAAGGGGATGGCATTCCCACAAATACAATATCCCCAACACCAACAGAGAGATCTAAAGATAGAGCAGTGAGACAATGTATTACAATTATTGAATGACTGTAATATACAATAATTATTAAATGACACACACTGCTGGGTTAATGCTCCATAGTGATGTTACTGGAGAAAATAGATAGTAGCTAGAGATATTGTACATAAGAGTACAGCAGATGAGGTCACAGAGTTCTTTGTCAGGCAAATGCCTTACTGCAGTCATAGGGACAAGCTGAAATCGAGTATAAAGAGGTACAAGCTCATGGGTCAGAGACAACATACCATCTACCTGCATGGGTGTAAACTGGATTAACTCCTATAGTCATCAGAGTTATGCTGCAAAAATGAGAGTTGATGTAGGTTCTGAAAAGTTTCTGTACAGTGTATTAAGCTGTACTCCAGCTCTAGTTAAGCCAGGCTGGTTTTCACAAGCAGATCATCTGACACTGACTGATTGGAAACTTGGTGAAAACTGAGGACTGTAAGAATAGGTCCAACATTTAGGATAAAATCCCCTGTAAACTACAGAAACATTAAACACAGCAAGGCACCTTGGAGCCATATTTGCACCTTGCAAACTTGACTGTTTCTGTATTATATGTTTCTCCTCATTCCTACAGCCTCACTTTGCTTTTAGTACACAAGAAAAGCAGAACAGAAATTGTATAACCTGTATGTTTGTCCATAATTAGGATAATAGTTCCCCATCTCAGTGGCTGTCTGGGCACTCCTTTAGTAACCAGTTTTATTACAAGAAGAGCAGGATGCACTGTTTCTCTTCCCTTAGAGGTTTGGGAATTCACAATTTGCTGTATATTTGTTTGCCTTGCTCAGGGTGCATCTATTCATCTTGCATGCCGTGATCTAAATTTCAGTCGTCCTAGTGATCGCTAAGTCTTCATCCCTGTCTGGATGATTCAGTTACATACAAGTTGCCCTTTAAAAAGCAGAAGTTAACTTCTTTTTTACAGAAATGGAGGAACTTGATACCTGGGACAAAAATATTCATAAGCACAACTCTATATGGATGTGCTCAGTGGAGAAATATTTTTATCTTGTTAAGGAAAATGCATTAATGCAAATGTGAACACAAGAAGTTATAAACATTGAAGGTAATTCCATCTCAAAGCTACTCACAGAGACAGAAAATATTACACAGTCTTTATAATGCTGTAAATTATGTCTGATCTGAACTTCATTTTAAACTCCATAGTGAAAGAGAAATCAGAATTTCCAGTTAAACACAAAAGCTTAAATGAGAATTCAGCACACAGGAGACAGCAGGCTGACACCGTACAATCTCACTGAAGCTTGAGTGTGCATAGACTAGCACAGTTAATCAAAAACTCCGCTCATCTGCCAACTCTTTATGCATTCATCAAAGCTCAGCAGAGAGTTATCAGCACAGAAGATTCATACATCAAGGCTTCAGCTCTGGCTTCCTTGACATCCCAAGCAGATTAGTCTGTGACAGATTTCTGTAGCACAGCAAGCATCCCAAAGTGAAGCTACAATGGAGATGACAAGCAAATCCTTGGCATTTGATATCATGACTACTTTTTCCATCAAAGCCAACAAGGCTCCACTAAGGTTATTGAAGTCATGCAGGTTTAGGAGCTGTGTTTTGATTTAAACAATGTGACAGGACAAGTCTTCAGTGGCTCAATGCAGGAGATACCTACTGATCCTGTCAGAGACCACAGGAATAAATAAATCTTGTTCAGACTCCCTTCAAAACAGCCATGTGTCTCCCATGCAAACAGACCAAAGGAGGGCTAGCTCAAAAATAAGTGTTCAAAAATACTCTTTCTCTCCTAACCAGGTATCCTGAAGGGAATCACTGTGCACTTCTCAGTGCCACAAGGAAGCAACAGCAGAGCAATCATCTCCACACATTTGTGTGCCTCATGTAGCTGATACTGTGCATGTTTTGGGTGGATGTAGATGTTTTGATCTCGGTGTGTAGCCAGACATTAAGGGAGATGTTGCCTGGGAGAGTCTCATAGTCTATCTATGTAGGACACCAGGCAGTCTTTTCCAGCGTAGGATATGGGCCTGGGGTGAAAGAAAGGACCATCCACACTGAGGGATTTCAGGACTAGGCCGTGGGCAGGAGCAAGCACGCCTGTCTTGCTCAGCATGTGAGCCCCCCCAGCTCATTAATATTTGCTCCCTAGGCAAGACTCTAACATCTCTATCTGCAAAGACACCATCATGCACCATTTCTCTGCACCTTGGGCACAGAGCCACCATCTCTGTGTTTGCTTATCCTGGAGAAGGCTTTGGGGAGGCATTTACCTCAACTTTTCAATATGTAAAAGAAGGCTTATAAGAAACATGTAAAGATACAATTTACCAGTGCCTAAGAGACGAAGGACAACAGTTTTAAGCTCAAAGAAGGTAGATCTAGACTGGAAGACATATTTATAATGAGGGTGTGGAGACACTGGACCAAGTTGTCTTGGTCCAAGTTGTCTCCCAGAGAAGTTGTGGATGCTGCATCCTTGGCAGTGTTCAAGGTCACACTGGACGGAGCTTTGAGGAACCTGATCTAGTGAAAGATGTCCCTGCTTATGGCGATGGGGCTGGACTAGATGATCTTTAAAGGACCCTTCCAACCCAAACCATTCTATGACTCTATGATCTCTCCTTTAGGAATCTTCAAAGGGTTGCAAGATAGCAAATTTACAATTTATTTTTTTTTAAATCATTGGAGACATTTTTTTGAGTGGAGAAAAAAAGATCACATTTGTATATCTGGTGGTGGATATATCGAAGTCTTAAAGACTGTTTAATCTCCTTCTTTTTCTGGTCTGTGACTAATCATGACTCCAGTGTTTGGTCATGCATACTGACCTGTCTCAAATTTGCTTCAGAGACACTTTTCTCTCCATGCCTGTATAGACTCTCTGAGTTTTTAGCTCTGCCACCAAAAGGGCACATAACAGCTTTCTCTAAATAAACAAGGGCAGAGAACCACTTTGACTTCCTTAGGCTTACAGGACTTCTTCCTTTTTGGCACCTGTAGGATGCAAGTCCTCGTTACTCTAGTGGTCTTGCTAGGCTTTGTATTTTCACTTTTGTAACCACACAATTCTACTTGAATATTTTTCTTCAGCATTTGAAACATCAAGATAAAGGAAGGGGAATTTTAATAAGCATGTGCTGTGCTTATACTCTTGGCCTTGTTGGATCTTATCTTTCACTGCCAGATACGAACAGCCAGCTCACCTTAGATAGGCTTTGATCTTCATTCACAAAGGCAGAGCCAGCTTGCATCCATTCAGGCAATGAAAATTTTTTGCAGCTGTGTTTGAACTTTCTTGTTGTACTGGTTTAGACTGGGGGAGATTTGATTTTCTCCATAGAAGCTTCTATGGTGCTGTTTTGGATTTATGATGAAAACAGCGTTGATAACAGAGAGATGTTTTAGCTATTGCTAAGCAGTGCTTGCACAGTGTCAAGGCCTTTTCTTCTTCTCACGCTACCCTGTCAACGAGAGAAGGGGACAGAACTGGGATGGCTGCCCCTGACTGACCAAAGAGATATTCCATACTGTATGACATCATGCTCAGCAATAAAAACCAGGGGAAGAGAAGGGGGGGAGACACATCTGGAGTAGTGAATGTTTGTCTTCCCAAGTCACCACTACATGTGCTGAAGCCCTGCTTTCCTGGAGGTGGCTGAGCACCTTCCTGCCAATGGGAAGTGGTGAATTAAATCCTTGTTTTGCTTTGTTTGAGTGTGTGACATTTGTTTTACCTGTTAAACTGTGTTTATCTCAGCCCATGGGTTTTCTCATTTTTACTCTTCTGTTTCACTCCTCCATCCCACTGGAGGGGAATGAGAGAGCAGCTGCTTGGCTTAGCTGCCTCACAGGGTTAAGCTGCAATACTAGTTCATAGTGGTCTGGATTCTGTTCAAGGGATAAGACAGCAGCCCTACTCATTTTGGTATTGCCTTGTAAGGCTCATTAAGTGTAAGCTGTCAGACAACTATTAGAAAAGGATGATAGATCAAGTTACTATAAGAATCTATAAAACAATAGCTTTCCTCAGCAGCTGACTGACCAAGCATCTCCACACAGAGAAAGGAGAGGATTCTGTGCCCTGTTGCTTCCTGCAACACAGTGAGGAAGAAGCCTGGATTACATGAGTTGCATCAGTTACATCAATCAATCACTTCACTTAAAAGAATGGTACAAGTAAATTCTCTGGGATTGATATACCACTTGTACTAATAACAGAGTGCATAGAGAAATACCTTAGATACAGGGAGCTCTGCATTTTCTTTTAGTAAAAATACAACGATCGATACCTAATCAATGTACATAGCAATGCTTTTGTACATGAACTCAGATTTATTGTAAATGCTAGAATTATCAAGAGAAGTGGTTCCCTTTTAGAAAGCAGCCAGAACAGATAAACCAAAACCTCCAGAGTGCCATGGAATGTTCTTTTATAAACAGCTTTAGAAAATGACAATTCCAAATAGACATAAATATCCTATGAAAATTATTACAAGAACAAGCATAACTGCTCAAGACCCTCAACAGGCTTTTCTTCCTTATCAATACTCTTCAGTGGACTGAACAGTTTTTATGGGTGCTTTCTCCAGAGGTACCTGTGCTTAAAGTGTCTCTGTTTGGTGAAGCCCATTCAAAATGGAATTTAAATGGTACATGTAATTAATGTAGAGAGAATGGTTTCCTGATAATGATGAGGATAGATACATGAAAAAAAAGATTTCTTCTGGAACCATCTCTATTTGCAGGGAAAGTCTAATTGCTGCACATATTAACAGGATCACTAATTAGGTTAAAAATGGAAATGTAACAAGATCTAGGATTACTTCAATCCCCTTTAGGAATGCAAAATGCTTTAAGAACATGTTTTACTTCCCCAGCTCACAGGAACCTGATCATAAGAGTGACAGCTGTTAAAACTGGCAGTAAATTACAGAAACCAAGAATCTGAGTCAACTGGGCTGATAATCTGATTATCAGAAACTGGCTTTTAATGGTCTGAAATTCATACACATATGCACATACAGACACACATACACATTTTACTCGCAAGGGTATTGTTTTATTGAATTTCTGTCGTCCATCTGCAGGCTACAGACATCCTAGCATGCTCAGCTTGCAAGTAGACCTGTTTAGAACCAGAGACTATTTAGGATTACTATAGATGTCTCTATGAACATGAATGGGCCCCAACAGTCACTGCACAAAATGGGGGACGTGGCCAGTAGTGATATCTAAGCCTTTCTGAGCCCAGAAACAAGGATCTGCCATCACCTGGCTCCAGCTGATACCTGGCTAAAGAAAAATGAGACCTTCTAAATTAGGCAGTTCTTGCCCTGGAGACATAGCCGTATTATCACATCTCCATAAGAAGTGGCTTGGTTCATGTGAACTTGGCACACATCTGTCGCAAGGCAAGTTAGCTCACACGTGTAGGTGCCAGCAGGATCTGGCTCCCTGACCAAAAGCAAAGCAAAATGGTGCTGGTGGCACCTGCTGTACCCGCTTGGCCTTGGCTGCTCACGAGGAAGACATTAGACACAGCTGGAATGTGGAAACTTCCTGCAGAGTGTGTATCCCACCTTTGGGCTGCAACTTATGTTTCAAGGAAAGACCAAGCACTCCAGTAACATGTGTCAGCATCCATTCTGGGCTCTTCAGACCTGGGCAGGTCTCTGAAAAAGGAGTGATATATTTTTTTAGAACCATAAAATACTTCAGTGCTGAACAATTCTGTCATTGGGGATATTAAAATATGATCAGACATATTTTATGCAGCTGTTATTAAATAGTCATTAAACGTTTCTGGAAATTATACTCCTAGGGGATTTGACATTGAAGAATAGACTCTCCAGGTCTAGTCTGAGCCATGACTTATAAAAATATAAACCTACCAAGTGCACTAGACTTGTCTTCATAATCAATTATCTCTCTGGATTCAACAATTTTCTACATAATGTGCAGAGTTTGGTCGAGGACATCTATTTCTGTACACACTTCACTCCAGGAACATTGCACACTACAGACACATGTAGCACATGGCTTTGCAGTGTATTGGAGGAGGCTGCAAAAAGACCACATGAAGTCCATTTGTATGAGGATCTCAAGGCTCATTTCTGGACTTAAGGATAAAGTGACATGAATCTCACCAAATTTTAGATCTCTACAAAGCGTGCCTCCATATCAGTGCTAGGAGGCAGCATGTGGGACCTGGGGCTGTGGAGAGACACAAACTGATTTGGGGCACAGCTCACCTGATGTGTCAGATGTTCTTCATGATGGTTTGACCTGTGCTTTGGTGATGACTGTTCCTTGGCTGATTGTAAATATAACTATCTCAAGCAGTTGGTTCAGATGTCCAGACTTTGAGCCCACCAGACTGTCTCCTTTAGAGACTCAGACTCCCCTTCTTCTGCCCCTAAACATGATCAAAAATTCCCAGCAGCAGCCTGAGCTTCTTCCCTGAATGTCAGTGTTCTAACCTGAAGATTGATAAAGGTAATAGGGATTTTGTGCCAATTTCAAATTTATTCTCTATGGATACAGAGGTAGTAGTCTTTCTTGTTGCAGCTAAGGAAGCACACAGTAGATCGTTATATTTTTATTTATTTTTTATATGGCTTCAGGAGCAAATGTAGTGCTTCCTGCTGTCCTTTTGAACTCTGTAGGGATTTTGTCTACAAGGAAAAGCCCTTCTTATTTACAGGCTATTTTCTAGACTCCCAGGGCACTCAAACTCTCATTCCCACTGCCAGGCAGAGATGTGGTTCAGTTGTAACCAGGCTGTTTGCCTGACTCCACTGGGGGTTTTGGTCCTTTTCTCTCGAGCAGATTGCTCCGCTAAGGGAGAACAATTCTCCTTGTTAATGAATATGCAAAAAAAAATAAAATCCACACTCATAAGTCTCTCAGCTGGTTAGGTAAAAGCCTCTGCTGGAGGTATAGAACGGCAAGAACAACAACTTGATTAATCCCCATCTACTGGTCTAAACTAAAAACCGTGCCATCTTGTCACACTGGAATGACAGAGTCATCGTAAAACAATAGAGCTTGAAATGGCTCTTGTAGATTGAGAAGGTTATAATGGTATCCCCACTGACCCAAAGTATCTGGAGGTATGCTAATCTTTCCTTTGCTGAAATGAACAGCAGACTGATTTTGAGAATTCATTGTTATGGAAATATATTCTGCTCAGGACAATTATATTTGACTTCTCCCTC
>NW_008622375.1:570-20623 GCF_000691845.1 Merops nubicus | reverse complement strand
TTTCGCCCCCCCCCCCCCCCCCCCCCCCAAACATCAAGAATATTTAATATGCTATCCTGATTAAGAGTGTTAGTCTCCTGTTTCTGGGATAATTGGCCTTGTTAATATATGCATACAGGAGATGGCAGAAGAGAAACTACAGTGTTTTACTATTCATCCTGTTATCAAATTCATCTGAGAAAGCCCTGTTTTTCTGGTAGGAGGATCTCAAAGCATGAGTAATGGTAGCCTTACTACTCCTTTTTGAGCTCTGCTTAATGACATTGATGCTTCTTAGTTACCCCAAGCTACGGAGACAACCATGCTAGGCGCAAACTTTGAACTGTGTGGTGTTGGAAACTTCAGAGATCTCCTCCCAACCCGTGTTTGGCTCTTTATATTCATCCTAACACCTTGGGAAACAGGTCTGGACTGTTATAAAAGACATTGTGCTTTGGGCTGAATAAAGAACAGAGCAGGTACTTCACCAGTGGTATATTTATGTTTTAACGTGTCTTGGAGGGAGTTTGTGAAAAAAAAAAAAAAAATCAAAAAAAAAAATCAGTGGTTGTGTAGTCAGAGGTATCTATCTGAAGATGCTGAGAACTCTTTTTCTTTATTTTGGGCCATCTACTCTAGCAGTGCAACTGAATTCTGCCAACTGTGCTGTAACCAAGGCTCCAAGTTCATGCTGTGCATTTCATATATATTTCAGTAAGGCAGAAAATTATCAAGACATTCAGAAATATTCAGAATATCTACTTTAATAATTTTTATCATTTATTGTTTTGAGTAATAAGTTTACTGTCTTAGGGATAAACGCGCAACCACAAAATGTGAATCGGTTTGCCTTTTGTGTGGTTTTGCAGATTCCATGTCAAGGCTGAGTTCCAGTTCTCTTCAGAAAGAAAAGACAACAATTCAAATCCCTTGTGTTTCTAAACAGTTTACTTAATTGTGACTCTGAAACTGTTGGTTGTGGGATGCATGTATATGTAAACATATATATGTAATGCATGTTTGAACCTGAGCTGCAGTTCAATGTATGCCTCTGTGTGAAAGGTGCAATTGTACTTCCCGCCCCAGAACCAAGTGTTGTACTGTGTTCATCTTTCTTCTTCCTACAATACTTTGCTCTCAAATATTTTTTTCATAAAATAAAAACCCACAGCCATTCCATTTAAGAAAAAGGGAAAGCGTGGCCTAAGCATCCATACCCCATCATTTGCACACATCTATAACATGCAAAATAAAAAGAAAAAACAAACAAACAAACAACTAAACACCTTGGTTTTGAATGAGGATAACACTGAACACATGGAGGTAAGGACAAATTAGCATAAAATTAAATGTGCAGTAGTAGAGCATACTGCAGTAAGATTTTTTTCAGAAAACAATATTAGAGCTGATATTTCTTATGGGCATTATGAGGGAAGGACAGACAAGAGCAGAGAACGACTTTATGAACAAGCAGCAACCTACACGTCTGTGAGTAAGATCCGACAGAATAATTAGTGGGTTCCTGACTGTAAAAAAAAGGTGTCTCTGGGACATCTTTCCTCTCCAATGGGAGCATCCTCCAGCAGCTCAGGAAGGAGTGTGCTTGTGTAAGGATTGGAATTGCATGATGTAGTCCCCAGAGACTGTTGCCAAATAGAGTCACTGACCCAGAAGATCACCCCAAGTCCTGTGCTACCATAGATTTCACCCTTCCTCTGCTGATCATCTGTCATCTACTGTCCTCCATGTGGCCTGGATATTGTGCTATATCTTCTCAAAGTATGTAATTTTCAGGTAGTTCTTCAGCTTCTGTTCTCTAGAGAAAATGACAGAGAAAATGAAATTTTTTCCAGTTTCCCATCCCATTCATTTCTCCATACCCATGCATCTTCTGTGTGTTTCTCTCAGCCAGATGACTAAGGCTGATTAAATGGTTGGAGAACAAGCCAGATTAGGTCTGGGGCTGGTTGATCAGTTGAGGAGTGTCATGGTTTAGCCCCAGCTAGTAACTAAGCATCACACAGCTGCTCACTTACTCCTCCTCAGTGGGATGGTGGAGAGAATCAGAAGGGTAAAAGTGAGAAAATTCCTGAGCTGAGATATGAACAGTTTAATAGGTAAAGCAAAAGCCACACACTCAAGCAAAGATTTAATTCACTAATTCCTATCCGCAGATAGGTGCTCAGCCACCTCCAGGAAACCAGGGCTCCATTGCGTGTAATGGCTACTTGGGAAGACAAACATCACTGCTCCAAATGTCCCCCTCTCCTTATTTTCCTCCAGTTTTTATTGCTGAACATGATATCATATGGTATGGGATATCCCTCTGGTCACTTGGGGTCAGCTGATCCAGCTGCAGTCCTTCCCTCCTCCTTGTGCATCCCCAGCTACTTGTTGGCGTGGTGTGAGAGTCAGAAAAGGCCTTGACTCTGTGTGAGCTCTGCCAGCAATAACGAAAACATCCTGTGTCATCAACACTGTTCTCAGCACAAATTCAAAACATCGCCCCATGCAAGCTGCTGTGGAAAAAATTAACTCTATTCCAGTCAAAACCAACACGAGGAGTTCTAAAATTTTTTATGCCTAGTGGGGTGTGATGTATCCAACCACTCTTCCCCAAGACTTCTTGTGTTACAACAGTATGTGCACTCACTAATTACACGGGTATGTGATGCAACCCAGAAGGAGTGGGAAGCTTAGTGTCAGCAGACCTTCAGATGCTGAGCAGCCACTTCCCTCACTCTTTGAAAGGCACTCTCCCTTCCCAGGAGTGGGCTGTTTTAATGACAGTGTTATAGTTTTTCTTTCATCCTCACTGTTTTGGTACAGATGTAGAAAAGATAACTGGAATGGCAAATACGTAACTGATGGCTTCCTGTGTAGCTTGACATTTTTTGAAATGCTGAGTCCTGAAAGTCTGCAGGTTTTTACTTAAAAACTAAAAAACACTAGTGTGGTGGTTCCTATCTAAAATATCTTTAGAATGAAAGACTAAAGATCACGTCCTTTTGGATCCCTACAAAAATTACTACACTGAAAATAATCCAGAAAATACATTTAATTTACACTTTCAAACACCACAGAACTGTTTGAATCTTCCATGAACAAAACTGCACCTGTGTTTCTGCAGTCCATGATAATACATTGCTGTTCTAGCTTCATTCAGTGTCTCCTGGGGAAAGTGCAAGCTAGTAGGGGTTAAAATCACTACTGATGCTGTTCTCATTGAGGTAAACTTGCTGCTCCTTCTTCCAGTATGGGGAAAGACAGCCTGTGATGTCCTGATAGGTTTATTCTGTTTCATGGTGAAGCACAAATACAAAACTTTGACATCTTTTTCTCCCTGTTCTGTGCCTCTTCCTCAACCTCCTATTCCTGGTGCAAATAAATTTTGTGTGATAAAAAAACAAAGCATGCTGCTGCATAAGGATATAGATAGACAGGCTGTTTATTTAGAGTGGCTGTGAATTACTAACCAGGTGCCTGCAAATGTACATCAGGTTACCCTGTAGCTGTAGCACTAGCTGCGATGTGCTAGCTGTTTCCCTAACACTGAGGAAGGGGTGTTTTCTTCTCTGAGAGCTCATGGCCATAGGAATAGACAGAGGAGGAGGCGGCAACTCCCAGAAGTTTATAATTTAGTCTTACTTCCTCTGTAGGAGGGGCTGGTGGTGGCTTTGAAGCCAGCTCTGGTCTCAGCTGCAGCTCTGGCCTGCTGTGCTCCCCTTCCTCTGCCCTTTTCTCTCCTCGTTGCTCTATTTAGATCAGAAGAGTTTGTGGTTCTGCGGCTGCTCAGCTGAATGGGACAATGGTCACTTTGCAGACTCTGGGCATTTTTGCAGGATGAACAATAGCATGTGCAAAATTGAACTCTTGGAGTAACCTGTCCAGAAAGGGCAGAGAGCTGAAAGAAGGGCTTTCATGTGGCACAGGGCATGACAGGCTGCAAGACGTGCCCTGTGAAGCTTGGGAAGAGTCCTGGCCGTGGTTGTACAAGGGGCTGCTGCAGGAATGAACAAGGGTCTGGGTAGGTACTGGCTTAGGGCATGAAGGAGGTAACATATACACATGGCTGTGGGTCCAAAAGAGACCTGTCCTACAAAGCCACCCCTTGCTGCCTTGACGGATGGCAATCCTTGTTAGCTGGTGCACAGGGATTATTCTCTGCAGGACTCAGAGTCCAATTCATTACAGCAAAGCCTATTTTTTTTCCCTTTTCCACTCCAGTGGAGCATAAATGACCTGAATAAATCCTACTCCTTTGGCACATGTAATGCACAGAATGTGTTCCCGGTGCTGTATCAGGATTTATCTCTTGGTGCATGTTGTGAACACACATTTCTTTGCAGTCAGTAGAATTGTTATAGCTATAGAGCTTGATTATTGAAAGGGGAGCTGGTTGGTGGAAGGAAGATATATAAATGTGATATACACAGTACACATCAGCTATACCAGCTGGAAAAATCCATTTATTTCCAGTGACTGAATAACTCACTTTTGATTCCAGTTTATACAGGTAGGAGCACGATTACTCAGTGCCTGTCTCCAATAACTCAGCTCGCACTAAGCTTTGCTTAGCCTTTGTGGCCAGAGCAAGCACCTCTCTGGAGCCTTGTACCTGCAGTCCTCCTGCTGTTTGGGGGTGGGAACTGATACAGACCTGCCGTGACACATGTCCTAAGGCAGGTGGCAGGATCTTGTGTCCACCAGGTGC
The DNA here is from genome assembly GCF_000691845.1 of Merops nubicus. Lineage (NCBI taxonomy): Eukaryota > Metazoa > Chordata > Aves > Coraciiformes > Meropidae > Merops > Merops nubicus. The sequence goes on along the minus strand of NW_008622375.1, from coordinate 15,930 downwards.
AATGAACATTATGTAAAGACAGAAGGAACTGGACAGGGGCATAAACGGACTTGTCCTGTACTTGCAGCCATGTAAAGCCATCAGTTGTGTGATGGGATGGAGGCTGTGTCACAGGAAGAGAGAAATGCCCTTTAGGGCGTTGGAAATGGTTACTCTGTTTTGCAAACGTCTATCACGGGTCCATTGCTTGAACAGGGGTTATGAATAGAAAGGTCTTGGAACCATTAAGAATCCAAAAATCTCTACTCCAGGGCTTCAGCACCCCCAGCTTTCTTGGAGGAAGAGCTCTGCTATTTGTAAGCCACCTAAATGACTGTAGAGCACCAGGTTGGATGCTCACTTCTGAACATGAGTGATAGCTAAAGTGTTGAGAACCTGTGCCGGTTAGAAGGCAGAATTGTGTTCCCCCTCCCTTATCCCTCAGTTTTCCCAGGTAGAGAGGCAAATAAGGAAGGCAGGGGTAATGAAAACCTTGCACTGAATTGACAATTAACAAAATGAAATATATTATTTAACAGGGAACAGAAAGGAAGAAGGGCAGGGGGTTTAACAGGGTACAGAAAGGAAAAAGGGTAGGGGTTTAACAGGGTAAGGGGGTTATAGGAACAACAAAGCAAGGAAGATTAAACTTCCAAATACACAAAACCCAAATGTTGTGCTGAGGCTTCCCAGTGCTGGATCTCGCTGGATTGAGGTGGATTGAAGCTGGATGCACAATCCTTGGACGTGGATGGAGGCAGGGAAAAGTTTGTAGATCAGGCCCAGGTCTCCAAGATGGCCACAGCCACGTATAGCACAGGGAAACCACAAGCAGCAGAGCAGCGTGTGTCTGGGGAGAAGAGCAAAGGAGCAAGAGAGAGAGGCATGTCTTCTCGCCCCTTTTAAAGACCTTGGCAGGAAGTCCCAAAGACAGGAAGAGGGGAGTGGGAATAGAACAGGTATACGCCCCTTTCGTTCAGGCTTTCCCCTGGTCTTGGATTTCAGATCTCCACCCACCAGGAGCAGCAGGTTTCAAACCATTACAGAACCTCATCACTCATTGTGGGTATGCTTCTGTCCAGACTGTCTGTGATGTTCCTGAAGTTATTCCCACTTCTTTTTCCCACTCTGCTTTTCCTCCGTGGCTAAAAAGAGTCCTCCAGCTGTCTTTCTTGGACAAGACAGAGGCACCTCCCAAATACTAATAAGTCCAATCACAATGATTTCCAGCCAGGCAGTCCTCTGCTGAGCCGCAGGGAGTGGTCAGAGTAGAGCATATATGCTTTACAAATAGAAAAGCTTGCAAACAGCAGGTGAAAATCCCCGTGAGGATTTTCAGCCCAGCAATCACTGGGCCAGGTGTCTCATTAGTGTATATAAAGAAATAGCATCCCAAGGAGGGGGAAAAGATAAACATATGTCCCTCAGACTCCCCTGATTACAGGAAGTCTCCACCAACAGGGCGCCCAATTAGTCTGTGCAGCTTTATATTTTGCCCATCTGTTTTTACTAATCTGGCCCCGAGTGTGCCATTTAGTTCTGTAGAACCTGGGTCAGGACTGTTTTATTGAACTCTGTGGCTTGCAGCATCTGCCTCCAGATAGGAGAAAGGTTTTGAAAGCCTTCCAAATTGCAGTGCTGGTAGTTGTATTTTTTGTGCTCCAAACAAACATACTTCTGGCCTGGTCTGTGCCTCTATTTCAGGGAAATATATGCATGTGTCTACATGATCTTTTGGAAAGAAGGAGTCTGCTCTGCAGTTTTAATGCACTAGGCTCTCCACCCAGCTGGGTGCACCAGCTTGGCTCTGCCCTCCATGCTGGGAGGACCTGGGAGATCAGAGCCACCGGCTCCTCATGCCACACATGGTCTGCTCCAGGAGTCACCACTCGCCCTGCTGTGCACATTTTGGATGCAGACAGAGAATCTTCCCGAGAGCACTTGGTGCTTCCTCTATAGTAACCTTCCCATCGCCACCATGACCAGAGTAACCTCTGCTTCCAAACTAATGGCTAGTCCTGGTCTCTCCGTGCATAATCGCTTGTGCCCCTCCTCTTAGTTTTCCTCTTCTAATTCTACTAAGTGAATGAAAATAACTTTTAATTTCCCTGTTTTTCTTTATTATCTGAGGTTATAGGCTAACATTAGGGCATCAGGATAGGCAGCGATCTGCACAGTAGAAAGAAGGCTGGAAACTAAGCCAAGGATCAGGAAAACAAAATGGCAATGGAGAATGAGAGAAATAAGGAGCACAGCAATATGTTGAGGAAAAGACCACAGTACAAGGAATAAGGTCTGCAATATGCTCAAGAGCACTACCCTGTGAAACACTGACCTTTGGATGCTTGTCAAGCCCTACTGGAAGGGCTGGTGATCTTTGTGTCTCCAACAGCCATACAAGCTGCAGTACCCTGCTGCTGAATCCTCATCTGACAAAACTTTGTGAGTTAATTTACCATTTTTCTAAGTGCTGCACACAAAGCCAGAAAACAGTGATGATCTCCATGTAAAATCAAAGTGTAATGTACAATAGCATTGCATATAGACAAAGAGCATGATGAAGTTCTGAAAGAATATTGATCATAGTGAACACTGCATGGGCATGGCCAATGTATTTATTTTGTGTAATCATTCATCTATGGAGAGCTTGTGAGAAGATAATGTCACAGAATGTTTGTGACTGGGGTTAAGGGGACTTTTTTATAATTTTGAGAACACGTCTGAAGAAAGCTTGCAGGAGATAGAAAATCTAACAGCCAAGACAGAGGCTGTTAACAGGCTGTCAGATGCAGAAACCAACTTTATGATGTAAAGGATGTTTTCCTGTGCTTTTCTTTTCTTACTGAACTTGTGTCCTACAGTAATAGTAATTCTTTGCTGTCAATGTACCAAAGATAGACACTCTCACAGGCTTGTTAATTTGGCCAGCTGGGAAGAAAATATTGTATTGCTTTAGATAAATAGAGTTCCTTGCTTAGTAATGGAAAACTCATCTAGCAGGAGCTCTGTAGTTTCTGCCTTGAGACAGGTTGCATTCAGGTACAGTGGAGACATCAGTTTTGACACGTTCATCACAGTTAGCTGTATTGCAGGGATGCAGCTGAAATCAATGCCCACTGCTGGAGTCTTTCTGAGGTAGAAGAGCTCTTCTTTAGGAGACAGAAAGCAATTGCCTGAGTGAAAAGTCAGCTGCAGAGTCACATTTGTACAAGTTCTCAGTAAGCTTTATAGCACTTACATGTCTTCCCTCCTCCTCTTAAGTAGTTTAAATTTTCATTATATACTTGGTGAAGCATAGTGTTACATAAAAGATTTAAAATGACATGTATCTTTCCTATCAGAGAGCATATTAGAAGATGTTTGAATTTCTGCTTCCTGGACTATAGCTTTGCACCAGGAAAAGGCATCAGGCTTTGTTTGTGCCACTTGTTGGTCCTAGCTCAGAGCGAGAGACCAGCAGCAGCTCCTGCGACAGCTGGCAGGAAAGCAACATGTGTCAGTGAATTGTTTTTATATGGCTCGTATTGTCAACAGACAGGAGAAACTGAATAACCTCTGAATGGATGTTTATGAGTAGTAGTCCACAGTATTTCCTTGTTTCCAGTCTGAACACAGATGTTATGGACATAATTGTCCACGCTGAAATACTTCCCAGCACTTGCAGTAATCGGGGCAATAGGAAATATTTCTGCATGGAGCAAAGAGGATTATGCCTTATGGCATATATATGCATAACACATGTTCATATGCTTTTATTAGCTGTCACCCGTACTTAAGGCTAAATGAGGCATACCATTTTGCTAATGGACACCTGTCTTGGGAGGGAATTGTTCATTCAGTGCTCACAGATGTGAATAAACATCTTAGGCCGGCATCTAGGAATTTGAGGAGCGAGTTGTGGTAGCGCACCCGGACAGATGTCAGCTTAGATTATTCAGCTGTACTTGTCTCAGACCCTACTGTAGTCCTGGTGTGTTGTACACACAAGAGAATTTCAGTCTGATAACCTTTGTGTATCAGTACACAAAGTGCTGATATCTTGTAGATAAGACAAGAGAACTGATATGAGGTACATTATCTCTTCTATCAGTTCATAATTATTAAATTATTTTTGCTGTACTGATCTCTTTATTATATGTTAAGAAAGATTTAGTTTTCTTCAATCAATAGTTTCCACCATATTTTATGATAATAACTGGCTTATCGGATAATAAATGTTCAAAGACTGGCAGTGCTGTAAAGTCATTCACAGTAAGACAGGTGTCTTTAAGAAGCATCCCAGCTATGTGGCTACAAAGGCAGCCTTTCTACAAATTGAAAATATTGCCATAGTAAAAGCTGACCAGCCACATTGAGTTTATGGTAATGATTCTGTGGCAGAATATACATATCCATGGAATCTGAGAGTAACCATAATCTGCACAGTATGGCATGGCATCTCTTCTTCTCAGGGCATTGACATTTTGAATACACAGATGTGGACCAAATTGAAAATATTTCTGAATGCCCACGGAGCACTCCTGTAGGGAGAAGAGTGTTAAACCCATGATACTTCCCACCAGAAGCTACACGATCAGAAAGTTTTCCAACAAAAGTTGTTAAGACATGTTACCAGTTTTAGAAACAACTATTACAGCAAGAGACAAACAGGAATACAGATTATGAAATTTACTTAATGATTTACTGTTTTTTGCCAACGTGGGAGAAAGGTGTAACAGTAAGGACCTAACCAAGGCTATGAATCTGTCCATGTCATGGGTTCAGTCATGTGAAAACAAACTGTTGTGCTAGAAAGATGAGTTATAAAAAAATACAGAGAGCACCATGACCATATTAACGATAAGAAGGTCAGTACACATCTCAGGGGTGTATACCTTCTGCTAGGCTTCCAGTCAGCATCTGAAAGACCTGTGCTTATGCTCTGTGTCAAACAAGTCCTGCAATGAAAAGTAACATCTGCATTTGTTAAGTGCTTCTGTAACTCTTGCAAATTCAGTGAGTGTTTAGCAAAGTCTGAATGAACTGTATAGAACTTTTAGCTTTTTGTTACTCAGGTGTTGTGTTCTGTCTGAGAAGGGGAAATTAAGTTTATGATTATATAAAATGTACTCTCCTACTGCCAATGTTAGTAAAAAATATTTATCAGTAAAAAATAATGGTCTGACAGGGCCTGTCTGGGATATTACAGTGTTTGTTTTAAGAGAAGATCATTTGAAAAGGGCCAGTTCTTTCTCATGGAATAGAATTTGTTACAAAAGGGACAGCCAGAAACAAACATGTAAAACTGGGATTTTTCACAATGATAAATCCAGGTTTGAATTCCTGTAAGATTCTTTCTTCCCTGGTTAGGACTCCTGAGATTGATGAGGAGGAAGATCCCAGGTGTCCCATGACATTTCCATGGTCTGCAATCAGAAATCAAAATGCAATGTGAAGGTGCCTTTAAGGCAAGGAACAAAGGGTCCACTTTAAAAAGTGTTCTCATACACTCACGTTTCAGGAAGGGATGATCAGGTTTCCTTGGAACATACAGGAATCTTGCTAAACTCAAGATGAGGTAAAACAGAATTTATTCTGGATTTTAAGTTTTTGACTGATGCCTGTATATTAATGGATTTGGCTCAGTAAATGTGTATAGCTAGATAATTTAACCAGAGTTTTTGGAGGAGGAACTTAATCAAAGCAGAAAGAATATTTATTCAAAAAGATTTGTGTGCTAAGGTATTTTTTTCCAGACAAGTAAGATGTGACTGAGAATTTGCTTTTAATTAATACAAGTAAAACTAGTGAACAGGGAAATTAAATTCCTCCAGAAGTAATTTTGCAGATTTGTTTAGCCTTAGGGTAAAGCTTCAGTTGAGGAAAGGGGAGGAGGAGACAATCCATTACTGTCCATGCTCTGCTAGAGTTTCTGTGGAATCAGTATTTACTGTTTTATAATAAATGATCTATGTCTAGTTATCCATGGGCTGGGGCATGAGTCAGGATACTTCATGTGAGAAGTGGTCTTCAGTAAGACAGAAACCAGAAAGTCTTCAGACCATGCTTGAAACAGTCATATGTAGATCATCACCAGCCTTGTCACAGTTCAAGTTCAGAAGGGCATTCCAGAATTTCAAAGTGAATTATTTCATTCAATGCAAAATTTGTATTGTTGTTGCAACTATTGGTTTTATTTACACTGTTGTTTTGGACTGCTCCTCAGTTCACACCAGGACTCTGTTGTCCTGACTTGCCATGCACTGCATGCTTTATTATGCCAAAAATTTCTCTGAGAATGGAAGAAATAGGCAGGTAAAAACTGGATAGTTTGGTAGTTGGACAGCTCTGGAGACAGCTCCACCTGACAGTATGGATGGGACTGAATCACAACCTGGTGCCTTGACTCAGAGCAGTCCTTGAAGACTGTTCCAGACTTTCCTTTCCACACACCTTCATGCTCTGTTGTCATTGCACCCATGTGTTATGTTATTGAGACAACAAACACAGTAGACTGCCACAGAGTCTGTCCTCCCACTGTTTCATAACACAAAATGAACTCTAACAGCATTTTAAACAACAAACTCTCTGTGACCCAAAAGGCCTCAGAAGGGCTGAAACATGTCCTCAGTTATTGCTGGGGAGGGGCTTGTAGTGGCCACCTCAGGGCACAGGCAGGCGGCCTCGTACTGGGAGGTTCAAGCATAGCCCCGAGCTGTGCTGACTGACATGTGAAAATGCCCATCCACGTGGGAACTGCCCTGCTCAGGTGAAACGTGGCAATGTGCTTTTCACAGTGTCACAGGCACGTGACACAGCATGGTGTGTCGCGTGCCTTGAGCATCTCTCAGATGCACCACAAGATTGTGCTGTCAGCCGGTCTCTGATGAGTGTGACACAAGCCACCCCATTCCACTTGGCCCCAAAACCAGGGACCACCCTGGAAGCAAACCAGTAGGATAGTACATGAGGAGCCATCTGAATTTCTGCCCATCATTATGTTATCATTTAAATGTGTCTCTGAAGCTCTTCTTAAGCCTGGACTATCTACTCTGGTTTCCTGTGCCCCAGGACAGAGTGAGGTGCTGCCCAGAGAAGCTCAAGCTTTAGCACAGTTCAGTGCAAAGTGAAGCCTTCCTCAGCTCTGCCAAACGTTGCGTGAATGAGATTTAAGCCTGACCTGTACAATGTAAAATAGAGCAAATGGACCTAGCATGTGTAAGGTCACGCTTCAGGACATCATGAGACAACATTTTTGAGTGTGTAAATATTTCTTTTATAATCCAGTATTGACTTTTATCTTAAAAGATGCAATAAGCCTTACTGGAATTGAGTTTGGTCTCAAATATATTGAAAACATCAATCTAGAAAAAGCTTTGTGTAGGAGGTAAACACTAGTCCACATTGCTCCAAAGGATTAAAAGCCTTGGAAACCATGTCTATGGCCTCTATTTTATATATAGATGCCATTTGTGTTTTAAAAAGCATTTGTGAGGGAAATGGACCTTTTTCTCCGGGGAACCAGACCAGTTAGAGGAAATATATAGAAAGTAAGGAAAAATCAAAGGGAGAGGGAACACAATTCAATTACTTTTCTCCAAGGATCATATTCCTGAGGACATTGTTCCTAGAAATACAGTATTGTCCCTGCTAGGGTGTCCGCTCTGTGGGTGATTTCCAGGGCAGGTACTCCACCACTCTCCTCTCCACCACCGTTTCCTCAAAGGCAAGGCTGGGAGCCCTGCTTTCAGCCCAGTCCCTGACCCCTGTGAGTCACAGCCTCAGTCCTCCCTGGGTGGTTCAGCCACATCTAGCCCTTGCTGCCACCCACCCATCCTTTCGGGAAACAGTGCAACTTTGTGCTTATTGTCCTTGGCAGGTCCCAAACTATGCTTGATCACGTGCTTCCCGCATTGTGAGCCACAGTCTTCCTCTTGCTCAGCCCTCAAAGCCTCTGCTTCATCACTGTCTGAGCCTGATCAATAACCTCATGTAAATCAATCAGTTGTATGATTGAGCTGTGAGTGTTGAGCCGTTACCCATTACTCTGTACAACTTGGGAGGAACTACTTAAATAACAGTCTCCTACAGAATAAATGTTTTAGCTTTTTTAATTCGCCCCATCTTACAAGATCAACTGATGCAAATACATCACTTGAAGGTTAATTGCCAGTTGAATCCTATATGAATACTTTTTTTTTTTTTTTTTTTTTTTTGTTACCAAAGCATTGTTTTGAGATTTAGAACCATTTTCCAGAGAGGAAGACAGACAGAACATGTATTTTATTATTTACTCCAGCTCATGTAGTGCTTTAAACAAAAATGTGTTTTTTTTTCTAAAAGTTTCTGGCTATCAACACTTTGAAAAATTTAACTAAGACCTTCATCTGCCTTTATCCAAGGCAGATCATGTGGTACACTTCTCCCTTTATTTCAAAAAATTGCATGCCTGAGGATATTTCTTTTTACAGACATAGTAAAGGCCTTTTCAAGGACTGAATCTTTCTTTGATACAGTAAGCAAAATGTTGGAAGCCTCAGCAGGTGTAAAATAATGAGTCAGTGCATGCAGATGAGCCTTTGATGTGTAGTATAGTGTTGTTCTCACTGTGCTAAAAGAAAAAAATGTAACTGTAGATGCTTAAATTTGTAAAGTGAAGCATTCTTCTACACCAACAGATTGCATGAAACTTATTAATGTCAGAAAACTGTGTTCTCCTAGAAAAGTCAGTTAATATTTTCTTGCAAGCCCAGCAGTCTTTGCAGATGACTTATGCTGTTTGTTTTCATGAAGATCTCACCAAGATAAAATACCTGTGCTTTGAATTTTTTTCTGCTGAAAAGCTGTTTTCAAATGTAAATTATTTGTATTAGTCTGTTCACATTCCCATGTGCATTCATCTTTTTTGCTCAAAACTACAAACACAGAAAATTACAGACTCCAAAATCTGATTGAATTCACTTTGGTTTCAGTTATCATTGGAACCATGACTAGGATTCCTGGTTCACTTCAACAGCTGCAGGGGAGCTTTAATTTCCTATATATCTGGAGGCTATGCCCATTTCAGAATGGGCCTGATGATTGCCAGTGACATTGCCAGTTCCAGTGCCAGTTGCTGGCAGAGTTTGAGGGGACTATCCCATTTAGCTGAGAAAATACCTGAAAATTTTGGAAGGCCTGAAAGGTGGTGGTGAGACAGGGAGCCAGGTGGCCCTGGCATCTTCAGCACTTCTCGGCGGCTATCACATCATTGCCATGGAGCACCTAATCTCAACAAATTCCCAAATTCTGATATTTTGTTAGTTTTTTTTGTTTGTTTGTTTGTTTTTTTCCTATTAAATTCTGCTAAAGTCTGTGTCTATTAAAAGACATTAAGCTGTGATCTGTGGAAATTCGTACATTTTGATATGTAACTAAATGTGTTTACTAAGTCAGCTTCAGGTTGTGAGCTGTGACCTGTGCTGTGCAGCACATACTAACTCATCAGAACTCTCTTGAGACCTCTAAACTATACAAGAATGATGACAATTAATTTATAGTTTGTTAAAATAATTGATTTCAGGCTGTTGCTTCTGACAGTATTTGTTCTTCCCATAAATCTCTGTCTTCTGTAGGAAATGAGCATATGATTAAAAGCCTCAAAACTGTAACAGACCTTACACAGGTCAGTGTTTAAATTGCAAGGAACAAGCAAATCATGTTTTGCAGGTGGTCAGACCTTAGCTTCAGAAGTACGGTATATAGAAAAGAGGCTTCTGCATTATGCAAGGTTTCTCCTCTATCATAAAATAAAATCTGCATATTCTTGCCAGCCAAATATTTTGCTTTCCAACATTATTAACTGTGGTACACAAAAATACTACGGAAAATAAAGATATGCTATTTCACATAGATTGTATTTTTCCAAAGGAAAGTAATTACATTAGCATTTTCCCTGCCTTTGCTCTCAATGGAAATCAGTTTCTGCTAGTTATAAATTAAACCAGCATTATCTCCTGGTTCCATGGCTTTCCTGGTTTCATTGAATCACAGTCTCAGTATGCTTATGCTGAAAAAAGTTCATTTATTCCCCTAAGTACAAATATTCTGCCAGCAATGCAAAATCAGGTATTGTTAACCTTCATGCTCTTCAATTTTTCTAATGTCTACCTCCTTCCTTTGCCTGCAAATGTACTGTAAGTAAAAATTAGTTCCTTTTTATATTATCTTGATTTTTCAGTTCATTTGGAAAAATATGCTGATTGTCACCTACAAGCTACCACTTTAAATGCTGAGTGGCTGATAGCAATTTGTCAGGAAAGTGAATTTGCTCAGATATATCTTAGGCAAAGAAAAGAGAAATGCAATGTGTTCACAAAGTACATGTCTAATGGAAGTAAAGAAACAGGGCTCAGTAGCTCTCTTTTACACCGTTGCCTGCAACAGGATCTTGGCACAGACCCACTGAGGAACACCAGTAGGCAGGAAGGTGGGGACACAGGGTGCACAAACGGGTGCAGGCTGCTCACTGTCCTGCATGAAGTGACTCTCAGGAGACCAGGGAATGAGTCAGGCCAGTGCTCAGCACTTGCTGCTGTTTCAGCATGCCCTTCCCACTCTTTGTTAACTGTGACAGCTGAAGCTCTTTGGAGATTGTCAGGTGATGGCATCATACTTGAAGCACTGTGCACACAGGGTAATATGTACCCTTTTCATATAGAAAATTTTTCTGGCAGGAATTCCTGTTCAGGTGATGCATAAGTGTGGGAGATGAAGGGTGGTGGTGGTGTGTGTTTGCTTTATTTTTTTTTTCTCAGGACCTGCTCTCATATTGGTATTTTTTTCTGGAAATGAGCACAAATACATGGTTTGTCTGACTGCTGGGAGTGGTCAACAAGCTGCAGGGCAGATATGCCATTCAGAGAGGCCTGGAGAGCTTGGAGAAATGGTCTGACAAAAACCTTATGAAGCTCAGCAAGGGCAAAGGTCAAGTTCTAGCCCTGGTGAGGAGCAGCCTGTGGCACCAAGACAGGCTAGGGCTGACCAGCTGGGAAACAGCTCTGCAGAGAAGGACTTGAGGGACCACAAACAGAACAGGAGTCAGCAATGTGCCCTGGCAGCTTTCATGTACTGAGCTGTATCAGCAAGAGCATTGCCAGCAGGTCAAGGAAGGTGACTCTTCCCCTCTGTCGAGCTCTGGTGAGACATATCTGGAGGGCTGGGTCCAGTGCTGGGCTGCCCAGTACAAGAAAGACGTATGCATGCTGGAGTGAGTCCACTGAGGGGCCATGAATATAATGAGGGGTCTGTAGTGTCCTCCGTGTGAGGAGAGGCTGCGAGAGGTGAGACTGATTAGCCTGGAGAAGAGAAGGTGCAAGGGGGTCTTATTCAGTGTCTAAAACTACCTGTTCAGAAGATGAACAGGAAACAGGTTCTTTGTGGAGGTGTTCTGTGAAAGACAAAGGGCAACACATATGAGTTCCATTAAGGAGAAAAGAAAACCTTACAGCAAGAGTGATAAAGCACTGGCACAGGTTGCACAGAGAGGTTAAGAATATCCATCCTTGGAGGTACTCAGACCTTGGCTGGCCAAGACCCCAGGCAACCTGATCTGTGTTGGAGTTAGCCTGTTTTGCATGTGAGGGTTGGACCAGATGTCCTTTCCAGCCTGTGCGGTTCTGTGATTTTAAGATTCTGTGAGGTCAGTTTGTAAATATGAGGCTCCAGCTATTGAGGAATTTGTAAGCTGAGTGTTTTGCTTTTCATGGCAAGATTTTTCTAACTGATAAACCTTGTTTATCATGCCAGGAGGTTGAGTGAGAAAACTTGAATTAATCAATACATTTAGCAGTATGTTCCCTAGAAAGATGACTTTGGTTGGAAAATGTAAGCAGTATAAAGCAGAAATGAATAGTCTTTATTAACCCTTTTTAGGTGCCCAGTACTGGTAAGGGACGTAGCTCTTGGGATCCATCTTGTCATTTGTGCCACAGGTACATTCATGAACTTCTGCAGTTATCTTGTGTAGAAAGATATGATTCATAAATGACCTTTGGCATACTCTCTTGCTGATGTGACCTAAGAAAGTCTATTTTTAGTACAACTTACTTTTTTTTGGTTAATGATACTCTTCTTTTCACACCGGACTCACCCCTCTACGACCCACTGTATGTGCACCACAGCACAGCACTTCTGTGGGTCTGAGAGGGCTCCATTATTTTTTCTTTCTTCTAGCTTCACAACATGGTTTGTGTTCAATAGTGAGTAGCATGTTATGCACTTGGGACAGTATTGAAAATAATCCATATGATCTTGTCTACAGTGTTCTGCCTTCTTGTGGCTCTTGATAAACCTCTATCACTTTCTGCTCAGATGCTGCATTTGGAAAAAGCAATGTGTTCCTCTGTCACCCCTGGGATGTGTGTTTGACACACACTCATCTTGGAGTCGATGTTACTTGGAAGCACAGCTGGTCAGTTTGGAGGAGGAAAACTGGCATGTACCAAGCAGCTTTGCCGCCTTGCTGTAGGACTCCAGGCTGTTCTCACCTGCTTCCTGTTTCACTAATCCATTCACCCAACTTAAGCCTTTGATGCATTATTATAAGTATTGTACCTAAACACTGTGAGCCTTATGGATAAACACCAGTCTGAAAATGACCATTATCCCTGCTGTATGCGGTCAGCACGCTCCTGCACTCCCAGAGCCTGAAGGTTAAATATAGCACACTGCAGTGCTAGCCTATCTCTCATGCCGCTGATGTAATTCTCCATAGCCTATTAATTTCAGGCTTTCATTTTGTTTTCACATTATGAGATAATATAAAAACCGTTGCCCATATCAGATTTTTAAAAGAGAACCTAATCAAATCACTCTGTGTTCTGCATCCAGCGCCAGAGCCAAGATGCTTTAGCAGCGCAGTGACTCGGGGTAGAGGCTGACATCTGACAAAGGATCACATCATGCTAATGGCGAGTGGGTAGCGTGTGCAAACAGGAGAAAGCTAACTATTGACGAGCATGAAGGTAGTTTAAATTGACTAAATCATCTTTGAAAAAGCTGAGGACAAATCTGAAGCCAAGGGGTTTCCTGTGGCTTTTGGGTTTAGAGGAAAGGGTTCTTTCTTTTATTTCTTTATCTTTTCCTGGGTGCAGAAGGGTGTTTGTATCTTGGGAAAGCTGTGCTTGCTATCTTTTTCCGAAGAACAATCAAGAAGTTAGGAAAATCATTATCTTGATTGCCATAAGCCTCCACCTGGAAAGTAAGAGAAAGAAATGTTTCTTCTTTGTTTTTTTATTTCACAGTTGAACTTTACAGTTGCTTAGATTTTATTTTGCTTATGGTCCTAGCCTTATACAAATAAAAAGTCAAATAAAACAAATCCCGAAGCATACAGCATTACATCTCCCAGGCAGATGTAATTTACAGAAACAGTAGGCACACTTCAGGAGTTCACTGTGGTTTCAGAAGCATTTCCAATTCCAACTATATTTCCCATGCTTAAATTGGGGCTCCAGTAGCATCTCAGAGGCCAGGATTAACTTTACAAGTGCATACATACTGCAGAGCAACAAAGCTTAATACAAGCAGTGACTCTGCCACAGTGATGTGGAGAGACCCTGTTGAGAGCCTGACACAATGGAAGCTAAAGCCTGTTTTTCTAAGAATTGGGGATTTTATATGGATTCTTCAGGAAAGAATGGTGTGGAGGCACACGTGTACACAGTGAGCATGTGTCACATGTTTGTGATCAAGGCTTCTTGAAGCTACTGACAGAGAACAATTCCCTTCAGAAAACATGATTTTGTAACACAGGTAAATAATTTCTCTGACCCAATCTTTATTTCTATGGTTTAAAAAACAAATCTGATGATAAAAACAGACAGGGAAAAATTGGAGCCAACATTTCAAAAATAAGTCAGTCACTAGAACACACCATCCATTTGTCAGGCTCAGATTGATTTTCTTTCAGCAAATGGAATACCTTCATTTGTATTGAAAATGCCAACATCTTTAGTTGGCATTTCCCATTTTTAACACAGGCATTTTTCTTTCCATAGATTTTAACTGTCTTCATAAACAACCTAATTCAGAGCAGAAACTTATTTCAAAATGCTGCCATTTTGCGCGCAATGAAAATCTTATTTCTCTGAGCCATCCCCAGTCCTAAATATTTTTTGTGGGTTTTGTAGAATGAGAAATATTTTCCTGTGGTGACAGATCAGAGATGCCTTGTCTGGTGCAAGGCTTAAGTGTCCTTCCCTAGAAGACTCCCCTGAACCACTTATCACTGTTCTCTGGAAATTCCTGTTGATTTACTGAAGATAGCAGGAACTTGAATTTCTTACAAGGTTCAAATTGAGTTAAAAAAAAACCTAATCTCTTTCCTGCTGTTTGCATTAACCAGTGTCCTGTGGTTCCTTTTCAGCTTTCCTACCTCAAAGAGAAATGCTGGCCGGTTGCCCCATACCAGCTTGGAGGATGTCCCAGGTCAAAGAGGGGAGAGAAAGGGGACTGGCTGAGACAAATCAAAGAGCAGTTTTGGGCAGCTTCCAATACAGGGAAGGCAGGTGAGAACATAGAGTATATGGGGACATGTGTAACGTTGTGCACCTTCCCACAAGTGTACAAACAGCTGGCAAACCAAACAGAAATGCCTGGCAAGAAATATCTGCATTTTCTGCTGTTGTTATGAAAATAAGCCAACAAGGTCCCATGTAGCAGAGCTGAGATCTCCAAACGCTGCCTCTGCGAGTCTCTGGGATTGACAACAAGCCTATGTGTTGTCTCTCAGAGCATGTTTTTACACCTTGGTGTTATGCAGGATGAAGCCCTTGGCAGCACAGTCCCACTCCAGTGTTTTGCCTATAGGTAAGGGTGGAGACCACTTTGATGAAGATTAACAGGAATCTTTTTTATCTTCTGAAGACATTAATAGTACTATTTTTACATGCATTCATATTAAATAGTATAATTGATGATAAATCATCACTTTGTTAAGGAAGCACCTTTTTTTATAATTGTTCATCGGTTCATCAATGAAACCACACATTTTCATGAAAAACAGAGTAACAGAAGAGAATATTTATTGTCCAGAGTCAAATGAAGTTTTGAAATAATTCCAGACTCATTATTGCCCCCAAATACTGTTCTCTTTTACAACAGTACGTGATAGATTGTTGATGGTTTGTAACTGTGTTTCTCTCTGTCAAGACAAATATTAGATATTAGCCCCTGATATCAAGCACCTGAAGTAGCATCCAGCCTTCTAAGAGTGCTAACTCAAGAAATTGATAACAAAACAGGAAACAAATGGTAGCTTTGTCTGTGCTGGTCAGCATGTCCATGTGCATGGACAGTAGAATAACTGCCTTGCAGTTCTCATCTTTGAGGAATGATTGCCTTCATGTTACTGAAGAAAGA
>NW_008622375.1:0-539 GCF_000691845.1 Merops nubicus | reverse complement strand
TGCCGAATTAATACCAAACTTGGTGGCCTGAGGAGGCGAGGTATTTTTTTTGGTATATATGATGTATTTAATCCTCCTGCAGTAAGTTTGTAGGCTATCCATCCTAGCTATCCATTCTAGTTGTTGATGTGTGATTCATGCAGTTTACAGTGGGAAGGTCAGCAAGCCAGTGGGATTCTGCAGCCTGAGCTCTTTCTCTTTTGCTGCAGGAAATGCTACTGAGCTGCCTGTAGTCTTACACTTTTACAGTGGACACCAACCCTGTGGACAGCAGTTGCTCTTCAGCTATATCACAAAATATCACCTTTATTGCCTCTAGTCGAAAGAGGGGAGGATTCTGCTGGCTGGATTTAATACATTGCTAAAATTTCCTCCCTGTTGCTCAAGTCCTTTTGACATCATTGGGATAACATCAGAAGTGTTTAGTAAAATGATAAGTAGGAAAATCTATGTGGCAGGTCTTGTTGGATGCAGGATTATTCAGGCTGTCCCCACCAGTGCAATGCCCTGATGATCCATACCACATATATATATATATA
>NW_008622374.1:4824-5487 GCF_000691845.1 Merops nubicus | reverse complement strand
TTTTTTATTTTATTTTTTCTTTTTGTTTCTTTTTCATTTTCTTTTTCTTTTCCTCTTGTTTCTCCTTTTTTAATTTCTTTTCATTTTCTTTTTCTTGTCGTTTTCTTTTTTCTTTTCCTTTTCTGTTTCTTTTCTTTTTGCTTTTCATTTTGTTACTTTTTTCTTCTTTTCATTTTTGTTTCTTTTCCTTTTTCTTTCTGTTCCTTTTCATTTAATTCAGATAATTTCTAATTACCTTATATTTCATTATTATTTTAATTTCATTTTTGTTCACATCATGTCTATTAATCTCAGTTCCATTCTGATTATTTAATTCAGATTATTTATATTCATCTTATATTTAGCTTATTTCTTTTCAGATAATTTCCATACAAATTATTGGTATTCAGATTATTTCTTTTCATTTTATTTCTAGCCACGGGATTCCTATTCATCTTATATATATTCCAATTCTTTAATTCAAATTATTTATATTCATTTTACTTAATTAGACTCAGATAATTTCTTTTTAGTTTATTTAGGTTCACATTTTGTCTTTTTATCTTATTTCTCTTCAGATTATTCATACCCAGCTTATTTCCCTCCCCTCCCCCCCAAGTCGGTCGCACAAGGAGGCTGCTGTAAAAGCCCTTTTTATTTGGAGTATAAAATTGGGGGGGGGGG
>NW_008622374.1:4448-4797 GCF_000691845.1 Merops nubicus | reverse complement strand
ACATGGAGACGAAGGTCTGTCACCATGTGTCCCCCCTGGGGTCATGGAGCTGACGTCACGGCTTGGGCAGACTCCATGAGTGAGGGGCTGTGATTGTGGTGTCAACCCTCAGCAGTGTCACCCCTGGGCTGGAGTCATGCCCCCAGGCAGGGGTCGCCCCTGGGACAACGTCACCCCTCTGTGGTGTCCCCCAGTCACCATCACCCTGAGGCTGGGGTCATGCCCCAGGTTGGTGTCATCCTTGGGCCAGTGGCAACCCAGGACTTGTGTCATGCCCAAAATGGCATCACCCCAGGGCTGGCATCACCCCTCACCAATGTCACCCCCAGTCTGGTATCAACCACAGGAT
>NW_008622374.1:3228-4352 GCF_000691845.1 Merops nubicus | reverse complement strand
TGGCATCACCCCTGTGCTAGTGTCCCCCCCAGCTTGGCATCACCCTTGGCCAGTATCACCCCTGAGCAGACATCGTCCCTGGGCTGGCATCACCTCCAGGCTGACATCACCTCTGGGTGGCAGTGGGTCCCCGTGGGTGCTGGTGCCACAGCAAGGGCACCTTGCTGGAGGTCCATGGGTTCCTCCAGCATTTGGGACAGTGGCACCCACCGAAGCACCCACCCCAGTGAAGTGCTCCCGGTGCATCTGGCTCTCCCTCAGGGGCATCTCCATGCTACCAGCTCTCCCCACTGCAGCTGGTGCCATGTCCCAGCTGCTGGTGCCATCCCATAGTCCTGGCCACCACCCTGGAGATGGAACCACGGGCACCTTCACACCCCAACAGAGTCCTGGGGTGCGGGTGACGGTGCCAATGCAAGGTGACAAACAAGCCAGGTGACAGCGGAGGGGGTGCGGGGGGGGCAGGGGGGTCAGTTCTTGAACATGTCACACAGCAGCTTCTCCATGGGGGTGTTGCCGATGGTCCGGCGGAAGAAGAGCAGCTCCACGCGCTCGGAGGAGATGAAGCGCAGAGCCGGGAGGAGCAGCAGCAGCTTCCCAAACCTGGGGGACAGAGCCACGGTCCTGGGAAGTGTGACCCCACCCCTGGTGTGTATCCCCCCTCCGCCTTGGGGATGTGGGGATGGTGGCACCTACCTGACAGGTTGCCCAGGGTAGTGAGAACGGTTGTGCTGGCCCAGCATCACCTGCGACTGGTCCTGCAGGTTCTCCACCTGGTCGGGGTCCTTCAGGCCACGGGTCTCTGCAGGGACATGGGGGTGACAGGGTGGGGCGGGGCCACAGGGGCAGGCAGCAGTGGGGGCAGGTGGGACCTCTCACCTGGTTTGAAGAGCACCACGGCCTTCATGCAGGCGAATTCCGTGGGGTCAACGGCCAATGCCTTGAAGCGGCCAAGGGTCTCCTGCAGCGCCCGGACGTCCAGGGCAGCTGGCAGCAGCTTGCCGGGGGCCGGCTCAGGGACGGCCAGCAGCGGGCAGCTCTCCAGGGGCATGGACCACTGGATGGCACAGAGCAGGAAGAGCTCGCTCCAGGCTTCCTCCAGCAGGATCACCTGGGGAGAGATG
>NW_008622374.1:0-3167 GCF_000691845.1 Merops nubicus | reverse complement strand
TCCCCCCTCCCCTCCAAAGCCCTCCAGCACCCGCAGCCACCACGGTAGGTTGGGCTGAGGAGCGACCTCCCAATCTCGGGTGGGAGGTACCCCGAGATCCTGTCGGGAACGCTGGGGGGCTCCAGCTATTCTCATCCCACCGGCTGCCTATGTTTTTTGGGGTCCCTGCTGGCCCAAGAGGGGCCTAAAGCCCACCTGATCACGGAAGGGCAGGTTGGAGAAGACCGGCAGGTTTTTGGCCCATTTCACGGCCATGAAGAGGAGACGCGCAGAGGTCTCGTAGACATTTTCGGGGCTGGCCACAGGGTACGGTGCCACCTGGTACTCGCCGGCTGGCCTCTCCGGCTCACTGCCAGTCACATCCACTGTCTCATCAACTGCAAAAGATGCTGGTGGTCACCACACTACGAGGCCAAGCCCCGCTTGGCCCCTCCCCACCATCAGCCACCTACCGTCCTCGGGCTCCAGCTTGGCACAGGTCTCAGCCGTCATCAAGCTGGCCATGAAACGATGGTTGGTAGGTGGCGTGGGCACTCGGGGACCCGGGGTGATGGCAACGGTGGCACCGGGACCTCGGGGACCCGGGCAAGGGGTCGGAGGAACCTCACGGGTGGTGGCCACGTGCTCGGAGGGGAGCTCGGCGTCCAGCTCGATGCTGTCCAGCCGGACCTGGGCGGTGCTGCGGGGCTGGCGCTCGTTCTGCACGGCTGCGGGGACACGGTGGCATCAGTGCCGGCCACCCAGCTGGCACCTCCAGCTATCTGGCACCGTGGGGGTCCCACCCCGCCCATCTCACCGTCCTTGTTCATGCCGGCTTGCAGGCACTTCTTGAGTCGGCAGGCCTGGCACTGGTTGCGGTGTGCCTTGTCCACCGGGCACAGCCCTGTCCCTGCCTGGCACCTGTGGCAAGAGGTGGCACTTAGCTACAGCCCCTGGGGTGACCCTTGTCCTTGGGGGGTCCTGGGTGGGTGTCCCCTCCCCTGGGGATGTGGCGATGGTGATACCTGCCTGGGGGAACCTCAAAGGGTGGCCTACCCCTGCCATGGGTGCCACATCTTGGGCGTGCTTTGTCCCCATTGAGTGTCTTGTCCTTCACCCAATGAGTGTCCTGTCCCTAAGCGGTGCCCTGTTCCCAGTGGGTGCCCCCTCCAAGGGTGCCCTGTCCCAGCTGACTACTCTGCCTTGGTGACAGTGAATATCCTGAGGGTGCCCTAAGGGTGCTCTGGACCCCCTACCTCACCCAGGTCCCTGTCCCATTGGGAGCCTGATCCCTGCCCTGCTGACTTCAAGTCCTCCTGGGTCCCTGCCCCACTTGTTGACCATGACCTGGGGTCCCTGTCACACTGGGTGTCCTTCCCCCCCGGTCCCTCTCCCACTGGGTTCACGTCCCCTGGTCCCCCATGTCATTGGGTGCCTGTTTCTCTGCTCCCTGTCCCACTGGGTCTTCACACCCTGAGGTCCTTGCCCTGCTGGGTGTCCATACCCTAGGTCTTCACCCTGCTGGGTGCCTGTCCCTTTGGGTGTCCATCACCTGGGTCTTCACCCTCCTGGGTGCCCACTCCCAGAGCCCCTGTCTCTCTAGGTGCCCAACTCCCAGGTCCTTGTCCTGCTGGACATTCACCTCCAAGATCTTTACCCCACCAGCCGCCTGTCCCCTCAGTCCCTACCCCACCGGGTGTCCATCCCAAGGCCCTTACCCCTCTGGGTCCCCACCCCACCCAAGGGGGACCCTTCTGCCACCTTCCCCACCTGTAGATGAGCTTCCTGCGGACGCTGCGCTTGAAGAAGCCGCTGCAGCCGTTGCAGGCGTAGATGCCGTAGTGCTTCCCGCTGCTGGTGTCCCCACAGACCTTGCACAGCAGCACGGGGCTCAGCGCCTTCCCGGGGGCCGGGCTCAGCCCTGCGGGAGCAGAGTTGCCACAGTTAGGGTGATCTGGGACACCCCGGTAGCCCTCAGCCCTCTCACCTGCCCCCACTGCCCTCCCCGCAGGCCAGTGGTGGTTCCCACCTCTGTTGGTCCACCTCAGGGTTAAGGATGGATGGGGGACAACTGCGTAAGATGGTGTCCCTCAGGATGGGGACATGGTGTGTCCCAGAGAAGGGCCACAACCATGGATTGGAAATATCCTGGAGAAGGGTCATGGCTGAGGACAGTGGGCATCCCAGAGAAAGGTCAAAACAGGGGAGAAGCTGGAGACCAAGGAGAAGGCTGTGTGTGGGGACTGCAGGTGTCCTGGAGAAGGGCTGTAGCTGAGGACACCAGGGCTCCTGGAGAAGGACCGTGATGAGGACCACAGGCATCATGGAGAAGGTTGGGGTGGGGGACTGCAGGCATCCCAGCCCAGAGAAGCATTGTGATGGGGACACTCAGCATCTTGGAGGAGGGTGACAGTTGAGGACTTCTGGCATCTCAGAGAAGGACCATGATGGGGACCCTTGACATTCTGGAGAAGGACCACAGGAGGGACCCCAGCTATCTTGGAGAAGGACTACAGTGGGAACCCTGAGCATCCAGGACAAAGGACCATGAAGTCATTCTGGAGAAGGATCATGATGGGGACCCTCTGTATCTTGCAGAAGGACAACGGTGGGGACCCCAAACTTCCCAGCAAACTAGAATGAGGAAGCTGGGAGTGTCTTGGAGATGGGCCACAATGGGGACCCCAGCCATCCTGGAAGAGGACTGCGATGGGGACCCTGGACATCTTGGAGAAGGACCATGACAGGGACCCCCAGGTATCCTGGAGAAGGGCCACGATGGGGACCCCAGCCATCCTGGAAGAGGACTGCGATGGGGACCCTGGACATCTTGGAGAAGGACCATGACAGGGACCCCCAGGTATCCTGGAGAAGGGCCACGATGGGAACCAAAGGCATCCAGGAGAAGGCCATGATGAGGACCTTGGACATCTTGAAGAAAAACTACACTGAAGACACAAGGCAACTTGGAGAAAAACTACAAGGGGGACACCAGGCATCTTGGAGATGGCCCATGACAAGGATCCCAAGTATCCCAAAGAAGAACCATGATGGGGATCCCAAGTATCCTAGAGAAAGAACTGTGACAGGGAGCCCCAGGCATCTTGGAGAATGACTACAACGGAACAAGACCCCCATGACAACCACCACCCTGTCCTGCCTCACCCCCTGGAGCAGCCCACCACCCC
>NW_008622373.1:0-15299 GCF_000691845.1 Merops nubicus | reverse complement strand
GTTGTGTGTCTGCTTTCAGCTGCCTGTGGAAAACCTCATCAACTTCCTCGTCTTGATCAGGAGGTCTGTAGTGGACCCCCACCACTGTACCACCTATGCCAGCCTGCCCCTTAATTCTTACCCACAGGGTTTCAACTCGCCCCTCATCAGCCCCTAATACCTAATTCAGAAAAATCATTTTTACTTCTCAGTAACTCTCAGGTTTGATAACACCAACAAAAGTGTCCCAACAACATATGTCCCATATCCAGCACTAGATTTATCAATTTATGATTAGGAATTTTATGATTGAAGAATTTATTCTGCAAGAGAAAAATTAATACTTTTCTTCTTTATTTTCAGATTTCTTAAACGTCGAACTTTTATTCCTTTTCCCAAAAATCCATACTTCTCATTCCTTCTGTGACATTTTGTAACATCAATGGTAAAATACATTATGCTGCTCAGTGTCTTGAAGCCACAACGATATTCAGCCTTCCCTGGAAGAGGAACCTTTTCACTTGCACTCTGCTTTTATTTCAGTTCAGCTACAACACAGGAAAACTGAGCAATAAAACATAAATTCAAATATAGGCTTCTTTTTTCTATGTGTAAAGGTAATGTTACTTGAAGCAGGACTTACTTGGCACCTGAGAAGACTAGATATTGCTAAGATTCTCTAGTGAAAGATCTCAAGGTCAGTTAAATACGTTAAGATCCTAAGAAATGATTGCATCTTCACTTTTTTTTAGCACGCTATTACTATTAAGAGTGTGTGGAGTATTTATAAGTTTTTTAATAAGTTCAGTCACTTCTAAAAAGTGACCCTTAAAAAAATGTATAGCAAGAAAGAGCTCCATGAACTGAAATGTCAGCTTTGAAGTAAGTTTCTCTAATGGGGGAAAATTTATATTCTATTAGCTTCAAGTTATACAAGCACGTTTCTTAACTCAGTCAATTTTGATTGATAAACAAAGGGTTTATCTTATTTTGCACACATACTGGCCATAGCCACCTCAGGGCTATGACTAAACTTGCTGCCTGGCCTGAAAAAAGAGTGAATAACCTTTCATTACAGTGTTCTTCCTTAAAAGATGAAGGTAGATTGTAAAATCTATGCTCTGCAATCAGCAAGGAGGAGCATGTTCCTCTGTGGAGGAAGTGATTCAGTCCCTGTTTCCACAATCCTGATCCTAGTAGTCTTGTTCTTGCTGCTTCCTACATCCTCATGGCCACCTGCACAGAGAGAGGAAAGCAATGGATATGCACACTCTGCTCTGATTTGGTGCCATGGCAGTGTGCCATGTAGGGCAGGGATCCAAACAGGGGCCAGAGGGAACCTCTCCTTGCTGGTAACTGCACCACCATAAATGAAAGGCACATTACTTCTTTTATGGAGAGATGAACAACTAGGAGTGCCACTAGATAAACTCAAGCAATTGCTACACGATAGCCGAGTGTGCTCTATGATTGCATACCATCCTACCTCCAAGTCTCCTGTCCTTCTACCTGTCTTATGTCAAAAGGATGGATATGAACCCCTGCTTAAGGGTTTGGGCTGTACACCACCTCCCTGAGTCATCCTGGTGCTACATCATGTGAGGAAGTTTGCCTCCCACCACACACATGCATATTTCATTTTTCCATATACACACACTATATAGTTTCCTGGCCACCAGACAGAAATTCAGGCAATATTATTAAATGGTGCTTCCTCTAGTTTTATGCTTCTTCTACCTATTCAGTGTATTTGATATTGAACCCAAATAGTAATGAGGGATTTGAAATAAACTTTCTGGGTAAAATCCAGTACCTTGAAGTTAATTGAAATTTTGCCATGGACATAAATGAGGCCAGAATTTCTGCC
The DNA here is from genome assembly GCF_000691845.1 of Merops nubicus. NCBI lineage: Eukaryota > Metazoa > Chordata > Aves > Coraciiformes > Meropidae > Merops > Merops nubicus. The sequence continues at coordinate 13,453 of NW_008622373.1, read as the reverse complement.
ATGGTCCCAAAACTATTCGCCCTTAAAAAATGCAGCTTATTTCAGTTGAGGATTCCTTACCAACCCACTAATCTTATACGTGGTAAACCTGCAATAATAATTTTACTGGAATGTAGTATCACAGTTACACGCAGTATCACTACAATTATATTCATTGCAATCATTTGCAGTTAAGATGCAATTGGTAAAGTTTATCCGGAGTTTACTGGAAGCATCATATAACTGCAGATCTTCCTAATACTGCTTCACAGCTGTAATCTCCACCTGAGCACACCAAATGACAATGTCAGTTTGCTTTTAGTATCTGAGGCAGTACACTAATGGATATTAAGTGGTGTGGAAGACACCTTTAAAGTTCTGTGACTTTAAAGGCATCCCTTTAAAAGAGATGTTATTACTACAGCTTGGTGCATTAGAAAGTGGCTATTCATTATGACTGAAAGTTTAACCTTGAAGATTCAGTTTCATGCGTTCATTTAGAACCAGTATATATGGACTGAAGTTCAAGCTTAGTACTCTGTCTAGCTGTTAACAGTTAATAGTTAAGGGTGCGCATGTGGTGGTGTGATGTGAAACCAGGATTATATTTCATCCTTCATATTAAATTTCAACTTTTTTCCTGGCTCCTATTATGGTATTTAATGTATGCCTTTGGTGTGCCAAGGGGGAAATATTGGAAAACTTTTGTTAGGGAGTAATCACAGTTTTGTGTTACTGTTAAATGATTCTATTCCTGGAAAGGAAGCTTTTGGTTAGGCTTCTTTAGAGATACTCCATCATAACCTTCTGATAGTCTTACAATTGTTGGGAGCAGAAGTTACTTTCCCATTGCCATCCTTTTCTCATAGTGTCTCAAATGTTGGATACAGAGCCATTTCAAAGACTTAGATTTTCTGAATGATGATGCGTAGGAGCACTTTCTTAATTAGTTCATTTGTTGTCGGTACAAATAGTTTTTAACAGAGACGTGCTGCAAATTCCACATTGGTAACTTGATTATAGTTTTCAAAATTTACTAATTTACAAAACACCTAGGGGAACTAGACATATCCTCTAAAAAAAATCTAGGGGAATGGGAAAGCCTGTACATTTAGGCAGAATAGGGAATGCCAGAGCCTCATTAGCTGGCCTTTTTTGGGTGTAGATTGTAGTCTCTGCATGCCTTTCTAGTTCTCAAGTACCCAGCAGTTTTAATGTGCCTTGGGTCAGCAGGTAATTAAAATATGCATACATTCAATAGCATAAAACTCATCAGAATACACATGTAAAAATTGCTGTTTTCTGCTTTGAAGAATTGGTTGGGGGGTTTGGGGTTTGTTTGGGTTTTGTGTTTTTGTTTTTGTTTTGTTGTTGTTGTTTTTGTTTTATTTTGTTTTGTTTTTGTTTTGTTTTGTTTGTTTTTTGTTTGTTTGTTTGCTTGTTTTGGTTGTTGTTGTTGGAGGTGGTGGTGTTTTTTTACTATGAGCAACACCTGTAAATATTGAAAACAGCAAAGCCAAGCAAAACATAAACTATCAGCAGAAAGGAGGAATAGGCCATACAAATAGTCTTTTGTTAGAATAAAATTGAGGTTGTCTGAGTATGTGTTCTAAACTCAGCCAGAACTTCTGTTAGAAAAGCTCTCACTAAAACATTAGCTACTCTGTCTTTTCAGAAGATGGTGTGTATTTTAGTGTTTCTGTCCAGAAAACTACTTGTATTACTATGGAGCAAAGTGGGAATTAATTGCCCCAACATGTTGTGCTCAGGAAGACTTTATTTAACATCAGAGATTAAGATAATCTTTTACCTTTACTCAAAAAGCTATGGCTTTTTACAATGTGGGGATTTTCTGATTATTTACTAGTTATAAACATATGTTATGACTGTAGTGCTGGTGACTTTAATCTGATTAATAGAGGAAATAGAAAATCTTTTACTGCTGCTATGCTTACTCTTGCACTTTGTGACTTCATTCCTGAAATTCATGAGAAACAGGTTTGTCTCAGTCTGCGCTGCCTTTGTTAAAAATTCTCTCTCTTCTATTCCTGCCTTACACACAGAAAACAAAGCTCAAAGAACAGTTTGGCTACAATTTTCAACAGAAGGCTGATCAGTATTTGCTATAACTTCACAGCAAGAAAGACCACACAATTATACTAAGAAGTTTCCTACTGAGGTGTATATCAGAGCTTCTATATTCACATCATTGTTATGCTTATCAGGTGCACAGATTTCAGGCATTTGCCTTCTCTGACTCATCCTTCTTACATTCTATAACTTATGTTTAATAAGCAGGCAAAAGTTCCTCTGAGCTTTTCTAACAGGAGATAATTGTTCTATACTCTGCAATTTCCTCTCCAGCACTGTAACATACATCAGTTGCTAATGGTTAATTACTTTGTGCAATTGCAGTTCAGTCTCCTGAGGAGTGAAATTAAATTTTGTGGTTTTAGCCTACACACACACACACACAGACACAGACAGACACAGACAGAGACACAGACACACACTCACGCTCACACTCTCTCTCTCTTCAAAGTTTTTCTGAACTATCAAATCAGTTCCTTGGCACTCAGGACAGGGTGTTGCAGGCCTGACATTTATTCCAGGTGGCACTTGACTTGATGTTCACTGATTCCATCAGTGGCCAGAACTGTTTCTTGCACCTGACATTGACAAGGATGCCCTTTCCTCTCAATAAAAGACTATCCACTCCTACAGGAGACTGTACATACCCCTATCAGTAAATGATTCAGTAATTCAATAAATTACTCAATCCATATGAAATTTGCTTACATTTGCCTGAAACTAACAGTCTTGGCAAGAGACAACTAACCGGTCTTGGAGCACTGTCAGTGCTACAAGTGTAACACTTGAATTCGTTCATCCTGGAAATTCAAGGAGTGCACTGTCATCCTTTACCCAGGCTTAACTGCACAGCTACTACTTGAGTGTGCACTATGAAGAGAACAATTGTGGTTTGCCCATTTTTAGTAGACATATTGCTGATCTTTACCTTCATTGTGTAAATTATGCCCAGATATCTCGGAAAACATGATAAACGGTGCTGTTTAGAAATACTCCAGTGGAAAAGTTTTCTCAAGGAGACCTTTCATAAAGCAGAAAGATTTTCCTGCTGCATTTTGGATTTTATGAATTTGTACTGAATGAAATTCAGATTCACAGGATCCATTGTCTCGACTCCTTACAGTTTGTCCCAAGAGATCCATAAATTCATCAGATTTTTAAAATTCTGAGCAAATGTGAGGTCCTGAGAAAAACTGGGATCAATTATTGCAAAATGGAAATCCTCTTTTAATAAGCTTTTCAAGGCATATTATTTTCTCTTCATATCTGCTTCCCAAAGTAACTTCGAGAATGACGTGTGAGAGGTCCTTTAAATTCAAAAATTGATGATCACCACTTAAAGCCTTTATCATTCTGTAGGCCGCTGCAGTTATGTCAGCATACAAAAACCCTCAAAGCCAAACCAAACCAAAAAAAACACCAAAACACCAAAAACCAACCAAACAAAAGAAGCCTTGCATACTTCTTCAGATACAGAACTAATACAACTTTCAAGAAATAATTTTGCCACAGCTTTTTATCTGCTTTTGTAATTTTACCCGGCATGCCTATGTCAGGTACAAACTGTTTCTACTAGAGAGTAGGCTTTAACGTATGATTTGTATAACTATTAGTAAAGATAAAAACCCAGCAGTGTCTAAGGCTTTTTTTCTCATGTGAGATAGGGAGCTTAATTAGTATTAATTTAATTCTTAGAGTAGCTCTCCCTTCATTTCTCTTATTTCATAGAAAGCTGCTGTTAAGGTGTTTTGCCTTTCCTTTCAATAGGACAAATGCACATTGACAACCTCCTCTCTTTTTCAGTACAAACAACTTGCATGAAGTATTGATATTGCTCTGAGGTTAAAAAACAAAACAAAACAAAATCCTTGTCCATAATTCATTTGGGTTTGACTTTGATGAAGTCTCTTCCTTTTGAATTCACACAGAGACAAGCTGGCCCTAAATTTATTTCCCTTATAAAAGAAGCAATTAAACAGCAACCTTCAAACCTGAAAAAATAAAATCAAAGGACACTGGTATTTTTCAATTAAGAGGAATATATTTGAAGGAAATAGGCAAGTTATGAAATATTTTAAGGAATTTTTTAACTAGCTGTATAAAGATCTGAGTTCTAATACTCTTCCATTTCTTTGAAGCAAAGTTCTTTATCTTCTCTAATGTCACCCTGCAAATATTGGGAGAACTGCACAGAACTGTATCAGTGCCTGAAAACACCTGAGTTTGCCATATGGTTCTTCTGTAGACAGTTATGTTTCTGAGTTTCATCGGTGCAACATTTTAGAGTGAACTACATCCATTTACATTACACATCAGTGCTAACAGATTTCCCCTCAGCTAGTTTTAGTAGGACTAGGCACATTAGACAAAGTATTCGTAAACTTTGGGCTACTGTCTGGCAGCTCAACAAAAAAGACAGAACTCCTCTTAAATGTGCATTTCTCAGAATCATAATCTTTAAATTAGTCATTTAAGAATAAGGTTGGCTGCATTCAGCTCTTTCAGCATATAAACAGCCGAGCTTGCTCCAACTGACAGATGGGGACGCTGCACTACAGTTCAACAGAATAGCACATAGATTCTTCACATACAATTCTAACTACCTGCTCTGCCTGGCATCCCTCTTCCTTGAAGGCCTAAACACATTTGAACTGATACTGTATTAAAAAAAAAATCATAGAATTAAGTGCTGTGAAACTTGCTGGTTGACTTCAGTTACTTCCTCTTAGAAGAAAGAACTAGAAAAGAAGCCCTTTAACTTTAATACTAACTTTTTACTTTGAAAGACTTTCTTGATGCTAAACTTCTCCTGGAGATAATCTTAGTTAAAACTGTTTTTTTCCTATTTTTCTGCTGTGGCTATTTTTGAAAGGGCAGTATTCTGAAGTTCTCTGCAATTTATTTCAGCCATTCTACACAACTAAGACATTTTGTAAACTCAGAACTTGAATATCGATTCAGGTAGTGTGATAAATTGTGTAGAACAGAATTGATGAAGAAATGGTTAAACAGGAAAAAAAAAGATCTGGAAACTGAGTGAATTTACACCAAATTCTAAAAATATCCACTGTCTATTATTATTTTGATTAAATAGTAAAAGCATCCTTTGTTTATTTTGTTTCTTTGGGAGGGAAGAAGACAGAGGATATATTGTTTGAATAAACTTCTTTTACTTTTAAAATTAGAGTCAGTACACTCTTAAAATTGTAAGAATTCATGTTTTAGAACATTTTATAAAGATATAGCTTTCTAAATACTTCAAGTTATTAGCTCAAACTCATGCAGAATTTGTAATCTTCTGAATCACAGTAAAGTGACATTCCTCATAAATTTTCAATGAAAACATGGTGTTTGTTTTGAGAGCATAATTTAATTGGGAAATATTTTTGGTTTGAAACATTCCTGGCTTTTTAGTATAGAAGCTGTAGCTTTTGTGTTGGAAAATAATTCCTTGGTAAGAATGATTCCTGAGTGAAAAAGACATCGTCACTTTAAAAGATGGCAAATACAATAACAGTTTTCCATTTGGACATAAGTAAGATGACATAAAGTACAAGTGCTTTAATTTTGCTTAAATTTTTTAATTTTCCCAACATTTTTTAAAATGATAAATAGTATCAAAGATCTATAGGGAATTTTGGTTTAATTTTCTTTCTAGTGGATTCTTAATGGCAAAAGCTGGTAGACAACTTGTGTGATAAAAGACAGAATGCTTCCCAGGAAATGTCAGGGTGGAGCTGAATGCTTACAGTATATGTTGTGTATGTGTATTACAGTCCCAATTTACTCATTTTGCATCTTTCAGTTTGAAAAACAGTTTAAAATATTTGGAAAATTCCTAATGAAAAACATACTTTCAAAATAGATACATTTGGAACAAAATTCAGACTTCAGGTCACCTTTCTCATATGAATTGCCTCCTCATCAAAAATCATAGAATCATAGCATCATAGAATGTTTGGGCTGGAAGGGACCTTCAAAGGTCATTTAGTCCAACCCCCCCACCATGAGCAGGGACATCTCCAACTAGATCAAGCTACTCAGAGCTTCATCCAGACTGATCTTGAATGTCCCCAGGGATGGGGCCTCCACCACCTGTCCGGGCAACCTATTCCAGTGGTCTATCAACCTCATACTGAAGAACTTTTTCCTAACATCTAACCTAAATCTACCCTTTTCTATCTTAAAGCCATTAAGCCTCGTCCTGTCACTACAAACCCTGTGAATAGTCCCTCCCCTGCTTTCTTGTAGGCCCCTTTCAGGCACTGGAAGGTTGTTATAAGGTCCCCCCAGAGCCTCCTCTTCTCCAGGCTGAACAGCCCCAACTCCCTCAGCCTGTCCTCACAGGCGAGGGGCTCCAGCCCTCGGATCATTTTTGTGGCTCTCCGCTGGACACGCTCCAACAGCTCCACGTCCTTCTTGTGGTGGGGGCTCCAGAGCTGGAGACAGGACTCCAGGTGAGGTCTCACCAGGGCAGAGTAGAGCAGCAGGATCACCTCTCTCCATCTGCTGGCCATGCTTCTTTTAATGCAGCCCAGGATTTGATGTGCCTTCTGGGCTGCCGCTGAGCATTGGTGGCCCATGTCCAGCTTCTCATTGACTAGTACCCCCAAGTTTTTTTCCAATGTGTCCTCTGCTTTCTTACATGTCCTCTACGTGTTAATTGTACTTAAAAATGACATAAAATGACTGTGCCTTAAAAATGCCATAAATATACTGCAGATGACATGAAGTTGGGTGGATGTTTTGATCTGCTGGGGCTAGGAAGCCTTTACAGGGGGATCTGGACAGGCTGGATTGGTGGGCCGAGGCGAATTGTATGAGGTTCAACAGCAACAAGTGCTGGGTCCTGCACTTGGGTTACAACAACTGCATGCAATGCTACAGGCATTAAAGCTGCCCAGCCAAGGCAGTGGCCCACCTGCCCAGGAAAATGACATGGAGGTGTTGGTCAACAGCCAGCTGAATATGAACCAGCAATGTGCCCAGGTGGCCAAGAAGGCCAACAGCATCCTGGCTTGTATCAGAAACTGTGGCCAGCAGGACTAGGACAGTGATCATCCCTGTACTCTGCACTGGTGAGGCTTCACCTTGAAAACTGCATTCAGCTTCAGGGGCCCTCACTACAAGAAGGACGTTGAGGTGCCAGAGTATGTCCAAAGAAGGGCAATGAAGCTTGGTGAACGGTCTAAAGCACAAGCCTTTTGAGGAGCAGCTGAGGGAACTGGGGCTGTTTAGCCTGAAGAAAAGGTGGCTCAAGAGAGACCTTATCACTCTCTATAACTACCTGAAAGGAGGCAGTAGTGAGGAGGGTGTTGGTCTCTTCTCCCAAGCAATAAGTGATAGAACAAGAGGAAATGGCCTCAGTTTGTGCCAGAGAAGGTTTAGGTTGGATATCAAGAAACATTTTTTCTTAGAGAGAGTTCTAAAGCATTGGAACAGGCTGCCCAGGGAAGTGTTTGAGTCACCTTCCCTGAAGGTATTTAAAAGATATGTAAGTGTGGTGCTTAGGGACATGGTTTAGCGGTAGACTTGGCAGTGTTAAGTTTACAGTTGTAGTCTATGACCTTAAGGATCTTTTCCAACCTAAATGATTCTATGATATAACCCTTTACATGAAAAAATAGTTTTACATTTCAAAAAGAAGCCATCAGAAATGTAATGATGTCTGCCAACAGCTTCTCCACTGCTATTGTATTTTACTTGAAAGGTAATGGAAAAATCTGAAATGTCAAAATACAACAGTGTATTTAATATTCTGCACTACTCTTTTACTAAGAAAGGTGTTCTTCAGTGACTTGGTTAGTTGTATAATATCTCTATTTGAAATTATTATATCAATAATTGATTGGTTAAATCAATCAAAATACTGAAAAAAAATTCTCCAATGAGGGCTAAATGCTGGGGCTTCAAACAGAAATGAGTTCTTTTATCTACCTGTGTTAGGGTGTTTGGGCACTATACATGTAGGTTTTTGCTGGTTTAAAAAAAAAAAAAAGTCTTTAAAGTTATGTGTTTCATTCATTCCTTATTTTGCTCCATTCTGCTGTATACTTTATTTACAAGTTAAGTTCTCTGTGAAGGAAATCCAAAATGGTTCATGAGCTCTGGAATAATTTTTTTTTTTTTTGCATGAGCCAACAATTTTCAGGTGAAGAGTGCCTGTACGAAACATATTTTATCACTTCAGTAGATTAATAATGTGTTAGCAGGAAAAGACATGTTGAATTTAGCTCAATTATCATTCCATCCCAATTATACTGTGACATTAAATCTTCTCACATTTAATAAGAAAGGCCATTTCACCCATGTCTGCCTCAACTGCTGACAATTTTTGCAACAGTGTTCCCTCCTACAAAATTATTCTAAAAGAAGATGGCTTTCTCACATGCTCTTTTGTCTAACTGCCTGTGTAAATTAAATATGCAGCAAAATATGTAAAATTGCTCATCTTACAATCACACAATGCCTTTGACAGAAAGACGAATTAACCAGGCTGGCATAAATCCTTTTTCTGATTGCAATAGTGTTAATGGACTAAAATAAGAAATAACCAGGGTACAAAATAACAAAATATTTGCATATATATACTAATTTCTTTGTAGTGTTTCGCATTTGTGAATATGAACTGACAGGTTTAAATAGCTTTATTTTTTTATTAAAAAAACTATCGTTAATGAAAACTTCTAGTGACACCACTAAATAAGTCACTGGAGTAAACCTAGTTTTGTCTTCCTCAAGGCAGATCTGAGTGACAACCTTTAGGACCAGCTCAAGATTCTTTCCAGGACAACAAGCATGCACACTCCTTATCACAGATCATAAGCAAGGAAATCTCAGCTCGCTGCTCATCGGCTCCAAAACTGGCAGATGTATAGCTTGCTCTGTGTCTGAAATAACTAGTGTTGCTGATAGGCAGCTGGCTTCAGGATTTGAGCTAGAATCTCCATTCAGCACCAAGCAACAACATATGAATACATCAGCTGGCTCTACAGATGCCTTGAGGATTTTGGCAGCAAGTCCCACTGCATGGTGGTATAAAACAATACTCAAACCATTTCACTTAAATTCTACTTCTAAAAGTTACAAGTATATTAATTCGAGTGTATTTAAGACTGTCATTTTCATATTTTCACATAACTGTGGAGTCACTTCAGTAAATGGCTTCCAAAACCACTCTGAGCTCTTACAGCAACTTATTTTACTCTATTATGAAATAAAATTTTATGGTAACATGGCACATATGGTCTATTGTTTAGGTAGGACAGATGTTTCAAATCAAGTGTAGGCTGTTTGCTGTGGTTAAAACCTCTGTGAAATCACAAGGACTAAAGGGCTGCATACTGTCCGATTAAAGGTTGGGTAAACTAATTCAGGTTCATGCTCATGGTAGAAAAGTTATTCTTTTTTTTTGGCTCTATTCTGCCCAGCAATAGCTGTTTTGCTATTTTCTTGTGATGTTACAACAAATTTTCCTAGACTTTAGGTTGATAACAAAAAGCAAAAATAAAAGCTTAATCTTGTCAATCTTTTCAAAGCATAAGAAAAAAAGCAGCTAAATTTTACTACTCCATGCTACAAAAATCATGTTTTCATGGATTTGTGGGTGAACAGTCTGTACCTTCATGTCTATCTGCAAAAGTTAATCCAGCTGCTCCAACATCAGGGCATGCCACACACTGCTGAGCAGGATGGATAAAAGAATGAATCATTATGCCATGATCTTCATCCTTCTTTGAAAGTTGGTTATTTTTGGTACCAAGTTATTAAAACTTATTTCCTTGTAGAAAATAATAGAATAGGAATTAACACTATACAAAATAATATGCATTATGGAAAACACAGTGCTTTCACTGAAGATGCCCCTGGCAAGAACTTTATGCCAATATCAGATTTCATGCACCTTTTCATATAATATCTCTACAAACCATTCATGCCTAATATAGAAGACGATAAAGTGTTTACATATGCAGCATGACTAGATAAAACTACAACCAGCAAAACACATTAACCAAATAAAAATGGGGGAGACAAAACCAAAACAATTAAACAAAAGCCTGCCTCTTAATTGTGGTAGTTCTAAGTACAAGAGAGAAGGAAGAGAAATACTCCAAACCCCAAGCCCATTTTTCTCTTTTCATTTACATTTCTTACTGATAAATTTATGTTCAGAAGAAGAGTTAGATTTGACAGCATATAGAATACTGAAGCTAAATGCCACCAAAATTTCTTTGGCCCAGCTCCAATTTCTTTAGACACCAAATTCATAGCTAACAGTTGTGAGCATTTTGATTACAGGATGAATAGATTTGCAAATTTTCCCTGTGTGAAAGAGCCACAGGGACAGGGCAAGCTGTTCGCACTGAGCAGTCAGCTGCTCGCTTGAAAGCTTCTTGCCTTTGGATCTACTGGGTGAAATGGATGCTGACGTTACTTGCACAGCCCTCCTCTGCTGACATTGTGGGCCCTCATGACCTCTCAGCAAGGAGGAGCCAGAGTTACCCGTGGTGGTGGCACACAGGTGCTGTTGCTACATCCCTCTCATCTCAGGGTTGGTGACAGAAGCAGAAAGCCCTGCATTTCCTGGGGCCTTCTCACCCTGTTTGCTACTGCATCCCACAGAGGCAGCCTGGGTACAGAGAATGGAGTTCATAGGAATTGATTTTGTCATGGCATTTGGTTGTCTGCTACAGCAGAAAGTTGATTAAGAAACTAAGCCTGACTCATGCTAACTGCTGGAGGGTGAGATCCAGCCAGCCTGGGAGGAAGGAAGATATTCTCAGAAAAAGAGCATGCTGCAGTCTATGTAGACAGAAAAGGAAACCATACTCATCAGCCCGCTTTTATTTGTCCCAACATGCACTGACCTCTCGCAGCCAATTCCTCAAATCTTTGCTTCCGTACCAAACCTTCCCCTCGCTCCTCATTGACTGAGCTCTGCTTTGCCAATGCTGCAAATCTGACCTTTGCAATTCCAAGAAAACAGCCTGTTTTCTTCCACTACTGAAGGGCCTCAGGTTGGTTGTGGCTGTTTCTCCATCATTTTCTGAACATATGTGCACATTAAAAAACTATTTTTAGAGCAGCACTAGCTACAAATGACGACCAGCTAGGGTTTGGGGGGTTTTGGTTTGTTTAGTTGTTTTATTTTCTTATGCACTATTTCTGCTTCAGTAATTACACTAAAAGTTAGAGATAATTTAAAAAAAATAATATAGACAACCTGTACATCACTAATCTTTCTCCTATTACATAGAAGAACAGGGCATAAGGATTAGCTACGTGTTGTTTGTGCGCCTAGAGGTGCAATAGAATCAGCACCCTAAAAAGCTATGTTTTTTATTATTTCAATTCAGAAAATAAGCAGAAATAGTTTGGGGCCTTGACATAATATATTTAAGTCTGTCAGATAACAGCAACCTTTTCTTAGGAAATATCAACACTCAAATTGAAGGGCATCAGTTTGTGGCCTGTTGTTGCTATGGCCTTTGAACAAGGGCAGAAAAATACTTTGCTTTTTGGTTGGGTATTAAGCAAGTATTCAATTTAAATGAGAATTCAAGATTTTATTCTACCTCTCTACAAGCCCCTGGGAAATTTCCCTGCTAATTTTCATGTTTTGCAATTATAGCTCTGATTTCTATTTTGGCTTATAGAGGTCCAAAACTAGTTCATTAATTAAATTCCAGAATTATAACAGAACTCTCTAGATGCAATGTTTTTCTAAATCCTGCTTTGTTTTCAGAAGTTACTCTTCCACTGTGTCATAAATGCTTTTTACATCATTTTTCCTGGTCTGCATGGAAATTAATATCACGTTGTTTAATTTGAAAGAGCACATAAGCACAGTGTTGGTTAGCTGTCAACATGACTGGGAGACAGTAATAAAACTTTCTCGACATGTAACCATCACCAATGAAGTTTTTGAAGGGGATAATGATTACCTGTGGACAAAAAAGAAATTCCATCTCTACTGTGCACCAACCTAAATATGTAAAATTTGCTGTACTTTGTGCTGGAGCTGAAGAATGGTAAGTGAGGTAGGTGCCATAAAACCTAAAAAAAAACCCCATAGTTCTGGCATGCATGGTGTAAAATAAAATTACAAGTCTTGATAAGAAAATAATGGAATTATTTTGTGTAGCCTTACATTACTCTTCTGTTCACTAAAACCTAATTACTGATAAATAACTAGAAGTCCATTTTCTCATCATTGTAGCTCAATTGCATTAATGGACATTATAGGTCTGATTTTGCTTGTTACAACATCTATGGCAGCTTGTCAGCTTTCATTTAAATTCTAATCCCTAGAAAACTTTCCTCTTGATATCTAGCACAGTGCCTTTTAATATATCCCTATTATCATCAAGCTAATAACTTGACATAAGGCATGCTCAGAGTCAGAACACTACCATTTGCTGTAAATTAACCTACACCACTGGGATTTCCCCTTACCAAATATTGAGTTGTGAATGACATAATTGTTACAAGTGAGGCAGAGTTTGTAGGCAGCTAGAATGTCTTTTATTGGACCAATTGATATAGCTAGGAAGAAAAAATACCTACAAGTCTAGACTATTTTCTGTTCCCAAAAGCACATCTATTTTACCTAGGCATATCAGCTGGTTTTGGTAAAATACACTCTCTCTTCCTACAACCTCATCTTCTTGAGTTGTCAAGACGATCACTACAAACATTTTCAAGTAATGATGATGCCATGGTTGCATGCATAAATATTATTTTTTGTGTGTGTTGAGGTAACATACATCTACTGGGAGAGTTAAGAGAGAGTATTTCACAAGAAAAACAGTTCCTGCAAATACTAGTCCCCTGCTCAAGTCCCCCTGCAAAGTTTTATATTATAAAAACTTACACTTTATTTTTTATTTTATATTTTAAAATTTTAATTAAAGTTATCTCTCGTTTCACACAAAGAAAATAAGATTTTTTTCACTATACTGGAAAACTGGGAAATAAGGTACGCTAAGTGCTGTCAGGTGCTTACAGAATACAAACACACTTCTATCCCATTCACCTATTCTAATCCTAGATGATGAACATAATATGAGAGTTCCCTATGTGAAGGTGATGTGAAGAACACATGGAAATGGTCTTTAAGAGGCCAGAGTAGCATACAGCACCTGGGATAATAAAAAGGCTACACATTTCAAGCCTTTATTTTAACTGGTAGTTTCCTTCACATACCTTTATTTTCTAGATAGTGAAATAGACTCTTTAACATATTGCAGTACAACTTTCCATAGCCCTTTCCCATAGGTTTAGTGTCTATCTTCCTACACTAGTAGAACTTGCAATAGGCTTACTGTTTCCATAAACATTGATAAGTGTTTTCTTTTCATATAGAATCATAGAATCATAGGGG
>NW_008622372.1:0-11108 GCF_000691845.1 Merops nubicus | reverse complement strand
CCAGCTGGTGCCAGTCACTTCCATCCTCCGTTGGCTCACGCAGGGAGGCGCAGGGCGGCCGGCAGCATCCCCGGGAGCCTGGAAAAGGCCAAGGTGTCAGTGCTGGTGAGAGCGGGGCTCCATGACCCCTCCCCATGCTGCCCCTGAAGCCTCGGGCAGTATCTCCCAACCCACCCTGCCCCAGGTGCCCCTCAGCAGAGCCCAGCACCACAGGTTCTCAGAAGGGAGGACAGCGAGCTGCAGAGCTCTCATCACTACGGACATTAGCTCTAGCAGGGACTCTGATATCAAGAAGCCCCACTGCCAAAGGTGCCAGTTCATCATGCTGCCCTGGTTGCCAAGGGGAGGGAGGTCTGCTGCTGCTGGGAGGGTCATCACTGCCAGAGCTGGTGGGAGGCATGTAGGCAGCACCCTTGGCACTGCACAGCTGCTCCTGCCTGCACAGGGCCAGGCCACACTGGTCATGCACGCTCATGTTGGGGCATGCCAGCATCTGACAGTGGGAGGTTGCCTGTCCAGCCACTGCTGCTAGTCTTCCCAGCAGAAATTTGCCTGGCACCTCACTTCTGCAGCGATGGGCTAGGAGAAAAGCATCTGCTCAAGGACTCACCCCCAGCTGACTTTAAAGCTAACAGTTTAAGGGCTCTGGAATATGAAACCTGTGGCCAAGGGTAGACTGCATTCAGTGAGCACCTTGGGAGAAGAGGCCCGATGAGGAGATGGGGATGCAGCACCCAACACCATGAGCTTCCACCAGAGCTCTGCAACACTAGCCACAGCTACTCATGAAACATGCACATCTTCACCGGTTTGCAGAATTAATCTCCTGTCATCTGTTACTTTAAATAAGAGGGGGAAAGAGGATGAATGGAAAGGCAGATGATCCTGGACTACATATCCATCTATTCCCCACAGAAAGGGAACTGGACTGTGCTCCGCACAGCCACGTGCAACATTCAAAACAGCTCCAGCAGTTCAGAGCACGGGCAGTGTGCAAGTGTTTCCCTGGCTTTTCCTTGCAGCTGCCATTCGCCTCCTGCAACCACACCAACGTGGCAGCTTCCCAAAGCACCCAGAGAGCTGCACTGTCACTTCTGCTTTTGCCTGTCTGGACAAACACCTCCTGATAAACGTGGGGCATTAGTGCCAGGCATCATTCTGCATTGCCTATTCATGATTCAGGAGTAGCATGGCCTGCAGTGTGCCCAGCCTATTCACACACGAGGGCTCACACTCACGTTCCATCCCACGCACAGCTAGGAGCACTCATACACACTGGCACTCTTTTGCCCATATTTGTGCCTCATTTAGGTGTATGGATGTGTTTTCCCCTCCACGTACACACGCTATATTCCACGCACAGATGCGTGTCAGCTGTCACGTGTGCAAGCCTTGTGCACTTCATGCTCCAAGGAGCACAGTGTCTCCAGTGTATTTTCATGTTAGCAGTCACAGTACAAAAGCACCAACATTCCTCCCCACCCTTCTCTCCTGCCAGGCCGTTTGTTATTAAGACATCTCTGCACAAGTCAGGTAAGGCTGCTGGCAATGGCATGACTCCCTCTGACAGTCAGGCCTCCCCATGCAGAAGCCACTCCTGCCACTGCTCCCGAGGGGCCAGCTACTCTTACCAATCTGGTGAAACCCCCTATCAAACATAAAAATATTACACATTGGACATTATATGTAGGGGAGTGAGACAACCTGTAGATGGGTGATGGACTGAGTTGCTCCTTCCCACCCTCTGAAGTCTCACAGGGTAAAGTAACTGCAACTTTCATTGAGATAAAGGTCCCTGCTCTGGAGGAACAGAGCTGAGGCTGCCCCACCTGCAGCAGACTTCTGAGCAAGACGTTCCCAATGACAGTAACAGGACACATACAAACATGTTTTATGATGCTTATGTGGATATACAGAAGATACAAGTAACAAGATACAGCACAACACTGCCAAACAGCAGCTCTCCAGTTTTTCACATCTGAGGAATTTGTGGCTGTTTCAGAGGAAGCTCCCCAAAACACCCCATCCAACACCTCTGCCCCTGCCACTCTGCAGCACTTTTGCAGGGAACGCCTCCCTGCAAAGACTTTTGGATGTGTCCAAAGTCTCAGTACAAACGGGTTGTACCTGGTAAATGCAATGGCCAGAAAGAAAACTTAACAGTCTATTTGCACATGTTCTCAAGGATTACTCTTTAAATGGAGCTGCTGAAGCCTCCCACTCTACCCACCCTGACACCCTCTCCTTGCCACCCAGACTACTCTATACTAGTTTATAAAGCCCTGTCAGAAGCCTGAGAAGGCAGCAACGGCACTGCCAGAGATTGGTTCTGCAACCACTGAAGACCTCCTGAAACAGGGAGGCTGAAAGAACTCCAGCCCGATGTGCAAATCCAGGCACCATGAGTAACATCAGCAACCAAGGGCCCCGACTGAGCTGGCAGGAAGGCAGCACACTGCTCTGGCTGTCTCCAGCATGCAGCACACAGGGCACACAGCTGGCAGACAGCATCAACACCAGCTCCGTGAGGGCAACAGGAGCCATCCTCATTTCCCTCATTGCATCATTTCATGTTTGAGTGGCAGCTGCAAGCTGCTCATTTCCTCCATGACCTGACTACCCGAGTCAGGCTGGAGACAGCCCTGTGCACACACGTGGATGGCACTGCTACGGATTCAGAAGCA
The DNA here is from genome assembly GCF_000691845.1 of Merops nubicus. Classification (NCBI taxonomy): domain Eukaryota; kingdom Metazoa; phylum Chordata; class Aves; order Coraciiformes; family Meropidae; genus Merops; species Merops nubicus. Next base: position 8,424 of record NW_008622372.1, on the reverse strand, counting down.
GGCACTGTGCCTCTTCCTTCAGCCCCGTCAGAGCTGCAGCCTATAAATGGAAGTGGCTAAGTCCTAAACACTATCAATAAACCAGTAAAAGCGAGAATTTAAATGCGCACACTGAAGCAAGGCAGAGAAGAGGAAGGAAGGGTAACAGATACCGCAGTGGGCGAGCAGAGCTCCAGCAGTGCGGCTCCACGGCTGGTGGACAAGCTGGCCCACAGTTCCCAAGGCAACTTGCTCAGCCTTGTTGCATCTGAGCACTCCACAGAGCAGCTACAGCCAGGGAGAGGAGAGTCCTGCTGAGCAGCATGGGCTGGGCTGCCGTTGCTGTGGGAACAACCACCTTGTGTTTAGAGCCTCAGCAATTATGCTGCTTTTCACATCGAAGAGATTTCCGACCTTATGGCTGAACTTAGGTCTGAACTACCATGGTTTGCTGGTGGCTGTCTCACATGTTCAAAGTTCAACTACACTCAGCTGAGCTGTTTGTGTGCTCTTCCACGGGCAGCAATGGAGGTGGTGTAGCACAAGTTGCCTTGATGCACCTCCCAGACACTCGGGTTCGAGGCTGCAGAGCCCATCTACTATAGAGCCTGCTGCAAGCTCCAGCCATTAGTACCCGGAGCCAGCTAGGGACACTGACCCAGAGCCACACCTGTGCAAGGCTCACTGCCACAAACCGGATTCTTCCTCTCTACCCATAAATTCTCAGCCTGCCTCTCTTTTGTCACCGCTTCAAGCCACAACTAGGGTCAGTGTCATGTCTCTTTTCAGTGTGCACACCTTCTTTCTGGCTGTCATGTCACAGACCTCTTCCAGAGGCAGCAGACCCAAGAGCCCCCAGACCTGCTTGTGCCCTTGCAGCAGCCTCTGTGTGCTGCAGCAGGAGTCAGAGTACCGCAGGGCCGCCAAGCACCACAAACGGTGCCGTGCACAGGACCCAAGACTAGCACGTTTATTTCCCCATGTTACTGAAGACCTTTCACCAACAGCTCTAAGTGCCACTTCTCTCTGCCACACATGAGCAGCAGAGCCATAAATAACCAGTGGGAGCTGCTGCTGTTGCAGCCAGCACCAGCCCAGAGCACAGGCTGCCAGGCAGGCAGCAGAGGCAGGTGCAGCTGCAGAGCACACATGCACCCTCCCGGCAGCGTGCCCAGGCACTTGCTGTGCCAGGCAGGTGCCCATGCGTGCCACAAAGCACCCGGCTCTGACACCGCCCCGAGCCCAGCGTGATGCCCTCTCTCCTGCTGCTCTGTCATCCCCACTCCCCAATCACCAGCACAGCTCCCCACCTCCCCTCCCCATAGCAGCCTGTGCCGTTTGTCGGTGTGTGTTTGGCACAGCCATACTGTACATCATGTTGACAGTAGAAATTACATCCTGAGCTTATGTTTTACACTGTGCTCTGTCAGAACTCACCGCAGCCCAGTGATCAGGACAAATTGAATAGCATCCCGTCCGTGTCAATATTTATTTCATTTTACAAATGCAGGCTGATGCAGGGGAAAGCAGGCAGAGGGAGGGGGGAAATAGAGGCAGGCAACAGCACACAAAGGCAGCACTGCCCAATGCACCCCAGCCCCAGCCCGCACCAGCGCCCGGCACGGCTGCAGTCCCAGAGCCAAGGCACTAGTGCCCCAGGAGCCCAGGGAGAGGTGGCCCCAACCAGAGGCCAGGTGAGTGCCCCGGGAGCTTATGAAGTTCTCTCTGTGCATGTAGCTCTACTGGAAGGATTGCCACACGGGTACTGCTCCTGAGACAAGGCTGTATAATCAGCAGAAAATGCAGAGCTACCCATCAGCCACAGAAGATGCAACAGAGCAGAAGGAGAGCCCTCCATCCTTGACCCCAGCTTGCTGCCTGAGCTAACGCAGGCCTGGAGGCACTGTCTTGGCATCCCCCTAGCAGAGTTTCATGGACTGCCTGCACGAGCATCAGGACTGCTCCATATGTTCAGAATGGCCACAAAGATCCTACAAAAGCTGCTGAGGAGTAAGGCAAGAGTAAGGCACTGCTTGTGCCACCCCTGGGAACGCGGAGCCACAGAATAAAAATTAAATACAAGACAGGAACACCCTAAAACTTGGGCCTTCTCCTGCTTTCCCATGGCATACCCACACCCCAAACGACACAGGGAATGGAGACTGCAGCAGGAAGGTCACTGGTCAGAGACAACAGCTCTGCCCTGACCCCCATGGTCTTGGGCATGGCCCTCATTGCTCAATTAGCTATCTGCAGAATGAGTTCAAACCAGGAATATCAGTTATCTGGCTCCAGGTCCGTTATCCAGCACAGACAAGGGAGGAGCACAGAGCAGCACAGCAGGGACAGCCTGGCAGTTGCTTCCAGCGCTTGCCTGCAGAAGTCAAACCTCACAGCTGAGAACTGGGAGCTTGTGGACTCTCGTGCTGCTGGACAGTTGCTCCTCACACTGTGCTCTCCCTGGCTTCTCAAGGGCAGACCACACAATGACAAAGGGGGCTGGGGAAGACCAGTGCATCCCACAGTCTGCCATGTTGGTCTGGAGCTGGTAGCTCTCACCACAGTCACAGGGATGCCACGTTGGTCCAGCACTGTTCTGTCAACTTTGGCACAGAGCACGGCATAGGGAGGGTGAAGAGAAAAGCACAGGGAGGTGCAAGAGGCAGGATGGAGACGTTTGTAGAGCACTGAAGTGCTGGGGTTTAAACCCCCAGCCCTGAATCAGGGTTGACATATAGGTGATATCCACAACCAGGCAGGAAGGACCCTCCTGACTGATTTTCACCCAGGGTCTGGCCAGCCTTGGGTGGGAACCAATGAGGAGATCACCACCAGGTACCCTGCCTTCAGCATTAACATCAGGTGTCCCACCCCCAAGTTAACAGCATAAAAGCTGGCTCTTGCCTACAGTGGGTCATGAGGAGCTTATCTATGTAGTGAACACACTACATAGGGTTGCCAGTTACTGGAAGGGCCCCCCCCCAACTGCCCATCGTAGGCAGAGCCCCCAGCAGTGGGACATCAACAGAGCCAGGAGCAGAGGAAGGAATTATGCCTATTCTAACTGCATTATTCTATGGCCATGGCCACACAGTTGGAATTGGACTGGTTGCCTGGGTCCTCGGTTGATTTGCTCCTGTCTCCACTGCATCTTGCACCATGTGTGAATATATCAACCTTTTAATTCCCCTGGTGGCTGGCCATCTCAGATCCCTCATATATGATTTAAGACCGTAGGGAGGGATCTGGCTTGAGTGCTGTCTGTTAATGATATTCTTCCTATTGGGATACAGAGTCAGCAAAAGAAGCACGGACACTGCTGCTTCCAACAGGCAGGACTACAGCATCCTTGGAGATGACCCAGGACAGAAAATGGACAAAAGCTCCTGACAGGCTCCCCAGCAAGCAGCCAGACATGCCTCACTGCTGGAGCGACAAGAAGAGCACAGCTTCACACCAGCTCCTTCCCTAAACATGCAAGTCTATCTGGAGACCCCTCCAAAGAGTGAGACGGACCTCCAGTGCCAACCAGTCCCCTCCATCCTGTGCCCAGCACCCCCCGACCCCAATGAGCCTTTGCCCGAGCGCCGAGGCTGGTCCCGTGCCAGCCCCACGGGAAAGCACAAAGAGCCTCCAGCTGCCTCAGCAGCAATTCTCCTCCAGTGCTGCCCACCCTGCAGCGTGCAGCACCTAACCGGGTCTCCTCCCGATAAGCAGAATGCAGATCCACTTCATGCTCCCTTTCCTGGGAAAGGAAACAGGCTGGCTAGAACACGCCTTCAGCACCTCTTGTAGGGAGGTAACACAAGCATGGCAAGGCTGCTGCAGAGGTCTAAGATGGTTCATAATCCCCAGGCCTAGGGCTAAGTCATGCGCTCTGGAGCTCACTTCCTCTACTGGAGATTATAAGACATGATGAGCCACAGATTTTTTTTTTTCCTTTTTACAAAATTCTACTTGAAATTTGGAGATGAGGGAAGCAGCAATCTTGCCAGACATAAGGTACTACCAACTCCAGACTAGGCCACATGTCAAGCATGCCACATGCAAGCCTCCAACATCCCATACGCTGCCTCTGACAACTCACTGCAGTACCACACCCACCTTGGACCACTGCCCTGTGGCCAAGCACCCAGCCAAGCACCAAGTATCCCTGTAAGTTCCCACAGCTCCTTCCTGGCATCCAACAGGCATTTTTTTTATTACCCCTTTGGGCTGGACAGCCCTCAGCCCTCCAGGGAGTGCTCTGTAGATTTAAAATACTAGGGACCAACACCACAACCTGGCTGCTACCCTCTGCCCCACAGCAGTACTCACAGCCACCCTAAACAAGTGCCTTTGGCTGGAATCCACCAATGTGCTTTGCTAATTCTGTAAGGGATATCAGCACTGATAAGAGCAAAGGTGTGAGATGCCCACTCACACCAGGATGGACTATGATCACAGCCACTGCACTGCAAGTCCCCATGCCATAGCAGATCCTACCAGTGATGTGGCATTTAAGGCCCAATGTTGGGTAAAACAAAAATGGACAATGTGCAGGAATTCTCTGGTGCCACAGAAAGCAACTGCAAGCTAGACAGGTTTTCACCACTGCAAGCTCTGGAACCCCTATAGCATCCCTCTTCTAGAATACATTCTGCAGGGGCACACTAATTCAGCATCCTTTTCACAGTCAAAACACATCTGGGCAGTCAAGTGAGAGATGGCGAGAGATCCTGATCTGCATGGCACACTGCATCACCCTGTGTACAGATGCTGGAGATCAGCGGCCCAGGGATTCAAAGCTGCAGAGGCTTCTGAAAGAGGATATTTAAATTACTTTTATTTTTACTTATGCAGTGAAAGGGTTGTGTAACCACAGTTACTGGATGGACACATCCCAAGTGTGGGTCCAGACTGTGCAAAGCAGTGTTTGATAGCAATCTGCCTTTCAGCAAGTCTTCAGCCCTGATACAGAGCACAGAAGACAGGCCGATAATGATAAAAATCAAGTTCTTACTAATGTCACCCTCGTCTCAGCTCTGAAAACAGAGCTGAAGGTCCATTATACTTAGCAAAAATTTAGTCATGCTTGTTCTTAAAGTAAATGTCTGGCTTTGCTCTTACTGTTTCCTTGGAATTACTCTCCCAGCAAGGGACTTCTTCCCCTGCTTTTCTTCTCAGATGAACTTGCACACAGTCCAGGTAAAGTTGTTTTTCCAGAGGAATTTCTCCCTACACAATGTGCAGGACCATATGACTAAACATCCATTTTCTCCATTCTTTTTAAGTTGCTTTATGTTTAATTATTGTCCCCTTTGATGCTGCCTTAAGAAATTCTAATAGAAGAGTTACAGCAACTGTTAGCTCAGGAGCTACTCACAACCTTTTCACTTCTCATGGCCAGTTACTTTCTTCTGTCAGACACACTGGGAGTAATAGTATTAGTTAAAGCTCTCACACAAGCATTGTTTGGAAAAAAAGTATTTTCAAAGTTCAGGAGATTATTTTCCTCCAAATCTTCTTTGGTCCAAGTTTCAAAGAAATTTTAATTGCAAAGAAAATCTCAAAGTCTGCCTTAGGGAAGAGGTTTTTACAGCCAGAACGGTCTCGCTCTGCAGCAATTCTTTTCCAAATATGGAATTTTCATGCCTTGTCTGCGTGAATACAATACTTTTAATTTGGCTTTAAAGACAGTCTCTGAGAGGAGGTGGAAGTAAAGGCATCTTCCTGTGGCCCTGGACACATACATGTTTCCCTGTGTCCAGGCCTGGGAGAAACCAAGAAGGAAGGGAAAGCACGGAACTGCTCCGCACCTGACGCGCCTGCAGGCTGGAGCAGAGCTGGCCTCTGGGCAGAGCTGCACCAGCCAGGCCAGCACGTCTGTGCCACCCCAGGCAAGCAGCCAGCTGGCCACAGCTCTCAGGAGGCTTTCACTAGCCAGGCAGAACAGGCAGCCTCCAGGACAGACTGCTGCCCCAGCTGAGTGTGCAAAAGCCCTGCCTGAGTGCCAAGGAGGCAAGTCAGATAGACGGGAGAAAGCACAGCCCCAGAGAGGACTGCTGTTCATGTCCAGAGCCTAGGAACTGCTCAGCCCCATGGACAGAAGCCTCTGCTATGGCACTTGTGGTTCCCCCTTTCCTAATTTCACTCTCCGAGTTCTGGCATGCACACAAGTCCCCTCCTGCATTCCACACAAAGACTGCAAGTGCTTGCACAACCCATCCATTGCACAGCAGCTCTGCCAGCTCCCTGCCAGTCCCTCCTGCTCCTTGGACCTACCTGCGGCTCCCCTCAGGACCCTGCCTGCTGCAGGTATGCATGCAACATTTGGCACAGCTTCATAAGAGCAGTAGTAGGTGTTTCCCCCCTCCTTCCCTGAGGGGAGGTCTCCCTAGCCTCACAAACACCCACGCAGCTCCAGAGGCAGAAGTGTCTGACACCCGAGTGACAACTCAGCACCAGCAGGCACTGGCCTCTTCATCCCTCTCTGCCAATTCAGTGCAGTGCTAAAGCCTGTAGACCCAGCAGCGCAGGGCACGCCCAGCAGCACTGGCACAGCTGCACACAGACACTGGCACAGAGCAAAACACCTGCAGCACAAACTCCTGCTGCCACCCCACCAGCTCCCATGCACCAGGAGTGCTGGCATCTCTGAGCCAACGGGAGAGGGAAGGCAGATCCCAAGGGGTGACTCAAGGGATCGAAGGTGACTCACCCTTTCCTATGAACCTGACAAACTGCCTGAAGTGCTAGCAAGAAAGCAAAACAAAGCACTTGAGCACTCAGATCTGACAGGACATGGCTAGTCTTTCCTTTGCAGAGGAAAGCTGTATGCTGCTAAGCACTGTGCGTGCTGGGACCCACCAATTGCTTCAGCAGAAAAAGGAAATGCTATGTATCTGTCTGGCTTCTCAAAGGCTTGTGAACAGAATCCTTAACAGAGGTAGAAGAAAACCAGAAGAAATAAACAACACAAGAAGGGAGACACAAAAAAACCCCACAACAAACAAAAAGAGAAGCCCCATTGCCACAAGCCTAAATCTAATATAAAAAGTGAAAGGCAAAAACTGAGTTCAGAAATCACCTGGCAGAAAATGACAAAGGACCCATGCAGGAAGCAAACTCCATAAATGACAGGAGATTACCTTAGTCAAGGCTACTGCAAGAAACTTCTTAAGCACTGGACTGATCCAGAGGACTGACCAAACAGGAACTGAAAGTCAGTGTCAAAGTGGCTTTAATACCCAGGTGAAGCTAAAAGAAAACAGGTGAAGGAGACCCTATCTCTGCCTGGGCAGGAGGATAAGGTGACAGTGCTGCTGCTCCAAACCTGCCCACTGCCTGCTGCAATGGATACTGGCCCAGCCACCGTGTCTCCTGCACATCCTCACACGTCCACCAGCAGAGAGAGCATCAGTGACCCTCTGCCCCCACATCCCAAGGGTGAGTGCTGCTGGTTTTGGGGAAGATGGCAGCACCCCTGCCACAACTGCTGGGGTGGACAGAGTTCCTCCTGCTGCGGAGAAAGCTCCAGAGCTCAGAGCAGTTCGTTAATTTCAGGATCTGGATAGAGAGCCACATCTGAAAGCCATCTCTTTACAAACACCCTGTATGGAGTCAGAAGTTGCATTCCTAACAGCCTCACATTTTCCTACACCCCACTGCCTCATGAGGAGCCAGAAATGCTCCCATACAGCAGGGTAGAAAATCTCCATAGATGTCTGGCAGAGGCATGCATCATTTCTCATTCAATACTGTGTGAATAAATGGAAAATTGAAGATGTTCACAGCTTTCTCGTCCACAACTTTACCTCTTGTGAAAGTCTCCCCAAATTCCTATGGAAAATAACAAGTGTGTATTAGGCAAAGCCAGAAGTGTTCAAAGAAACTTCCTTCCATTTGCTGCTCAGGGTGCAAGGCAGGGCTCGGACTCAGTTCTCCACGTAAATAAACACTATGGCAGGCAGACATCATTTTCAGGAAGGTCTTGCTGCTGCTGACTCTCCTTCCTTAAATGTTTTAATCCTCTTGGCAATTTTGTCTCTGGAAACTCCTCAGTCTTCTCAACAGCAGACATGTGACCCCGCTTCACAAAATGCACAAGACCAGGGAAGCCTCTTCCTGTGCCAGCACACTGCCATTTTGAGACCAAGACAAGTCAGCATAGGGTTATCCAAACTGAAGTGAGGAGATCATGAGGGAGGGCAAGAGAGCAGTGAAAAACAGGACAAGACCTGGCAGAGCTGCACCACAGGTCTCACACCTGCAGCTTTAGCAGTGCTTTTTTTTCCAGTTGTCCTGGTTTGGGGTAAAATAGAGCTGGTTCTCTTCAATTGTTTTACCTCTTAGCTAAAGCTCTTCTAATTAACTGCTCTGCCTGAAGTTAGCAGCATTTTCATAAACTATCTGGCTGTAGCAGTGGTAACACTTCACGTTGAGAGTTACTGCCAGGGATTGGTG
>NW_008622371.1:9269-28960 GCF_000691845.1 Merops nubicus | reverse complement strand
AGGGAACCCCGGCTTTGCAGGGCTGCTGGTACCATCCTGCGCGGCATGTGCGGCACAGCACCAACAGCCATGGACTTGTTCTGCTGCCTGTTCCTCTCTGCTTCCCACGCAGTGTCACCCCCGACTCAGTTACCCCCTGACTGCCCTGGCTGCCTGCTTGGGCTGAGGAAAAGGGAGCAAAGGGGACAACCCCTCACCAGCTGGAGATTTTGGTGCAGGGACCCCCGGTCTGACCAGATGTTACCTGGGACCTGTCCCACGTGGGCTGGGAGCAGATGGCTCTTCCCGAAGGAGCTTCAAAAGTTTGGGTTTTTTTCTTAATTCCATCAAGTCAAAGCCATTTAACTCTTCCATGCTGGAAATGTCACAATACAAGTCAGAGAGCTGTCGAGGAGCAGAGCACTTCTGTGTGTCTTTTACTCCCCTTCAGTGCTACAATGAAAAAAATTACTGCAAGATTCATCAACCTCAGCAGACTGGGTAAAGTAAGAAGTCAAATATTGCACTGGTGATAGATCTGAAGCTGGGGGCACCATGGCCTGAGACTGGGGGCACAGTGGCTTCTGTTCTTACCCAGAGACAAGGCCTGCAGGGGTATTCTGTTGGGGTTTGCTGGCTGCACACAAGAAAAATGAGAACCATCCCTCTCTCAGAAGGGCAGAGATCCTGGTGCCCATTTATTCTTGGCCCTGTGCTGCAGCTGCCACCACAGTCTCAAGTCACACTAATGGCCACAGCAGGTCCCGCATCATGCCCTTTCCTTGCTGGCAGGGGACATCTGTGGCATCGCAGTCACCAGCCAGTGCTGGGATGTCACCTCCAGGGCTGGGCGGGAGCCAAGTGAGGGGGCCCAGGAGTGCCCTCTCCTGATGGGTGCCTTGCTGTCGTTGCTGGCCTTCAGAGGGACAAATGACTGGTGGGTGGCTGGACATGGGTCAGCCCACCACTTCCTACAGGTTACCCATCAAGTGGTGACAGTTTTAGGACCTAGTCACAGTTCAGTCCTCTGCAATTTTGTTAATCAAGAGTTGCCAGGAGGGAGTTCAGGATAAAGAGACAGAAAATAAAATGTCTTTTATGTAAAAGGAAAACAAAACCTCAAGCACAGCCCCTTTGCTTCCTATCTGGTTTCTAATTAATTGTGGTGATATAATAGCTCAGCTCATTTCTGTTCAGTTGTTTCCAAGGGGGATTTCAGCTTACTCTTCACATAGTTACTAAAGTCTTTTAGAGATTGTGTTCTTTAAGGCTTCTTCAATAAACTTGTGTGCACAGGGCCTGTAACACAAAGTTCCCACTGAGAAACGCGGTGTGGGGGGATGACACTTTGGCCTAGGACCAGAGCAGATCCCCCAGCTCCTCCCAACACAGCCTGGGCTTTCAAAAACATAAAGGGGCCTGAGGAGCTCCTGGGGGCACCAATCCCTGCCCAGCTCCAGCCCCCAGCATGGGATGAGGATGCTGGGAGTGGCTTTCAGCTTCCATGGTGGGAGATGGAGGGCTCTGCATCATCACTGCTGAGGGAGTACGTTAATTATTGGGCAAACACTCTGTAGAGGTGGACTGACTTGTGTGAGCAGCACGGGGCAGCGGATGCTCCCCTGGGGGACCCACTGCAGCCTCTCCGGTGGGAGCAGGGCCGGAGCGAGGGGCAGTGGGGTGGTAAGGGTGCAGGCAGGGCTGGGCAGGATGAGTTGGCTCTCGCGGGACATGCAAGGCCACAGGGATACATCAGCAGTGGGGTCAGCACCATGCAGCCAGCATCACGGCACCCAACACCCTGACCTGGCACAGGGGCCTGGAACCTCCTTGCAAATGCGAAGGGTCTTGTGGACCCTTCTGCACCAGCATCTCTGCACGTGGTGCATGCACAGCCCCCGTGGGGACACGCATCACTGTGGGCCTGCTCCTGTGCGGGGTGCTGAGCACGTGTGCCCCATTGCCGCTGCACCGCATTGCTGGCTTATCCGTGAGCACTGCCCTTTCTGTCACATGTCTCACCAGGATGTGACAAGCAACAGTTTGGGTGTTCGGTGGGTTTTATGTCATCTTCTCCCACTCCACGGCAGCACGTTTGCAGCTTTCTCTGAGCCGGGCCACATGCCGCTTTGCCGTGGCTCTTTGCCAAACGTTACTCACCGTGCGGTACAAGACGTATATATTTAGCCAGTACAGAGACAATATCACCAGCTTAAAAAGAAGTGTCAGTGAGCCTGCAGCTATTGCTAACAGCCCCCAAGCGTACCAGCGGGGCCATGGGTTACTGTGGGGCAGGGCAGCACTGGGTGCATTACCCATCACCACGGACTGGTGCAACTCCAGGGCCAAAGCCACCTCTGTCCCGCTCTGCCCTCGCACACCTCAGCTGGTGCTGAGCCCTCCTGGGTGAGACCATGTCTCTGCCCAGAGCTGGCCCTGAGGGGGGCTGTGCACAGCAGCCCACTGCCGAATGTAACCCCCATCTCCTGTGCCCTCCCTTCCGCTCCTGCCCAGCACCCCGAGCCCAGCCAGGCTGTGGGTGCTGCCTGAGCACCCTGCGGGAGCCTGCGCCCAACAGTAACCATGGAGATGCCTGTGGCTCCAGGTCCATCCTCCGGTGGATCTGTGGAGGAAGAGAAAGGCTGCTTTGCAGAAAAGCAAATGACTGCTTGCCGTTGTCCTCTTCTTGCTTTTCATACACATCGCTGAATACCTGCACTGGTGACACTCACCTCCAGGGTGGGGACTGTTGGCAGGTCTGTGCTGGTGACACACTCACCTCCTTCAGACCCCCCTCGCTCCCCTGAGGCAGCTCTGCCTGGCCCAGGTCCCTCACAGCAGTCCCACAAGCAGTGAGTGGATGATGGCAGTGGAGGAAACACATCTTGGGGTGTCTTGGGAGGGTAAACAGCCAAGTCCAGAGAGAACTTGTTCACAGGCACTGCACGAGTTTGTGGTTGCCATAATGGGGGTGAATCTGGTTTCACAGGAATTACCCCTGTTTGGAAAGACTTTTGTTAGGGGCTGTAAACATCCCTACCTGCACTGTCCCACTTCAAAGGCAATTCAAGGAGCTAGATTTTATCCAGATGTCCAGTACCACAATACCTATACAAGTGACATCTAGCTATGGTGGATCAAGAAAGACAATAAACAAGTCTGCGCTTTCCTAATCACAGCTAAAATTTGGGGCAGGATAAGGCCAGCTCCACATGAGCATGAAAGCTGCTGTCGTTCCCTGTCCATCCTTTGGTGAAGAGGCAATGCTTCCTTAAATCGCACAGCGTGGTACCTGACCTGCTCCTGATACTTCTGTGAAGTATAAGCGTAGAAGTGACGCTTGTAAAATATATGTTGTTCTCACAAATCACACATTGCAAAGAGACAGATCAACAGGACACGGGCCCATTGCAAACAGCAAACCCAACCAGTGCCGTGCAGCCTGTGTGTGGTGGGCAGAGACCCAGAGACACCCACAGTACCTAAGGACCTGGGATTTAGCTCATGCATTGCCACGCCTAAAGGGAATAAAAAAATCTCCAGTGCCAAATGATGCTTTCCAGTGTATTTCTAAATTGACCTGTGATATATTATTTACAAGCTCACATTATAAGAGCATCATTCTTTTAGTGGGAATAGAACACCGTTAAGCTCATGAGGAGAAATACATCATCTTTCCAAAAACGAAACACTTATTTTAATGCGGCTTCTTGTTACTGACACACTTGAACAGCCCATAATGCCAGAGCACTCCTAAACTGCTGAGGTTATTAGAAGACTGTTTCATTTACCCTGCCTCCATCGTAACATATTTGCTTTCACATCCAGAATGCCGTTTGCATGCTGCTCTAATTTACATTTTCCTGAAACATCACGACTTCTTTCTTAGTCTCTTTACACCCACCTTGTTTTGCTCCAGTCCTAGTTTGGGGTGCTGGGCGTCTCTGGTGTGACAGCAGGGTCATGCTCTTGCTATGTGGGGAATATGTAAGTGCTTTGCATTTTGGTGTTCTCCTGTTGCTCAGACACACCCTTTCTGTTCCCTCCCTTTCTGGCCAGATCACGTTGTCGCCAGCGCCCCGGAGGCTTTCTCCCCTCTGCTGCCATGGAAGCCCGTGCCCCAAGCTGGGTCCCAGCACTCTCAGCCCCAGGGAAAGCCCTCCTTTCTCCTGGTGCCTCCGTGCTTGCGGTGCGAGGACAGCATCCTTCCGCCAGGGCACAGCGCTTCAGAAGCCTTGCGCAGCGATGCTGTGACTAAAATGGGCACGTGGCAGTAACTGCCTTCTCAAGTGAGAGAGAGAATACCTCACTCTGCTTCTGCAGGGCTGGTGGAGAGTTCCCCGTTTGGGAACAGCAGCAAAAGCTCTTGTCTTCTCTTCCCAAAACTGGGAACACTCATCCTGTGGCACTCAGCCCCTGGGGAATGTGACCTGTCCCCAGGGGGGTGAGGGGATCTAACCTGCATCTAATGCTGCATCTAACCTGCAGCACTGCACTAACAGGGATATTTAATCTGAAACTCCCCTTTCTGGACATACCTTCATATGTGAAGACTTAGGCACCCCAATTCTTGAAGGATGAAGGCTTTCACCACTAGCTTTCTATATGCACCTTCAGGGTACAATCCCAGCTAATCGTGCTTGACTGTTCCCATGTGCAGTTTTAGTCAAGCCCTATGAAAAATAAAAGTATTGATAGGGAAATGGTGCTGTGTTGCAGGCTCCACCTCACCCAGCCTCCTGCACATCCCAGCACCCTATGGCTGTTTCTTCCATGAGTCTAATGAGCTGAAGATGGGACAGCATGGCCAGAGGGTTGGCACACTCCCTGCCAGGGGTCAGGGCAGGGTGGTGGGCATCATTCCTCAACCATATTTGAGGTAGTTGGTAGCTGTCACCCAAACTTCAGAAGGTCAGAGGTGGCAGGAGAAGGCTCCAACCCTGGTACAGGGCAGCTGCTGCCCTGTCAGGATGCACCAGGGCCTCAGGCATGTCTCCAAGTCCCAGCAGGCCAAAATAAATGGCAGGCTTGTAATAGACGTGCTATTGGCAGAAATCATTCACTTCCTGGATCTAAGCACAAAACAACTTTCTGACCCAACAGCGGGTTTCCCCTCATTTGCTTTGGAAAGCCACTGTCCTCAGGGCTGCTGCAGCTGGCCCTAAATGGTGGCTGAAGAGAAGTCCTGCAGCTGGACACAAGCCATATTGGGCCTCGCACAGGTCCTAGGCGGGGGCTTTGCTCCTTTTGCTGGCACACAGCTTGATTTTTTTTTTTTAATTACAAGATAGCTGCTTTCTGCCCTCTGAGGCCAGTCCCCTCTGGCCAGGCTGGGGGCTGCAGCCCGGGTCTGATCCTGCTCGGTGGTGCTGGGCAAGCTGGCAGCAGCCTCTCCACCCCTTGCTCCCTCTGAGTGCCAAGAGACGCTGCAGGATGCTGAGATTAAGCGGGATCAGCCCCAGCCAGCCAAATTGTAGAGCATAAAAGTGGTTTAAAGCTTCGTTTTTCCCCACGTGCTCCTTGATGGGGAGCTGGGAGGGGAGGATGAAGGCCAGGCTGTGGGCAGGGTGGGCAGGATGGGCAGGATGGGCAGGGAGGACAGGGTGGGCAGCAGGGTCACTGTGCCCCGTGCCATCGGTGAGGCTTGGCATGGCCAAGTGCGGCTCTAGCACAGGACCCCGACCAGGGCTGGCAGCAGCCTGGCAGGAGGGCACAGGGGCTGGCACAGTGCAGGGGCCACACCGGAGCCAGAAACGGCAGCTCGGGCACGGCAGCAGCCGTGGGAGGGTGGGACCCCTCGGGTAGCACCTTGCCCTCCCTCCCAATAATAAACATTAGCTGAAGAGGCGCGGCCGTGGGGGGAGATGCAAACCCACAGCCAAGAGTCAGGGTGGCAAAGTGAGAGCAGCAAGGTGCGTGGGAAAAGTAGCTTGGTGATGCTGGGAGAGCTGGAGCTGGGAAAAGAAGGGAAGGCTGAAGGGAGAGTTGATAACAGGCTGCTTCAAAGGGAGATCTAGTCTAAAACTCTCTCTTTTAGTGTCAAACCATCACCCGTTGTCCTGTCCCAGCATGCCCTGCTGAAAAGTCTGTCCCCAGCTTTCTGACAGGCCCCTTGAAGTCCTGGCAGGCCACCAGGAGGTCTCCCCAGCTGAAGCCTTCTCATCTGTGGCTGCCCAAGCCCAACTCTCTCCTGCTGGGCTCCCAGCAGGGGGGTTCCCCCCTCGGGTCATTGCTGGGGCTCCTCTGGCCCCACTCCAGCAGGTCCCTGTCTCCACTGTGCTGAGGACTCCCGAGCTGGCCCAGCACTGCAGGTACTTATCAGTCTCTCATGGTTTGTTTCTTTAGTTACTTTCAGGTGTCACAGCCCTGTGCTGAAAGCACACTTGTGCCAGTGCAGACGTGGCCCAAGGCTGTCCCACAGCTGGGCTTCCTTTCCACTGGAGCTTCGGTGAGATGTGCCGGGGGCTGCTCGCGGCAGGTGAAGCCCAGCACCTCTCAGGGTTTCATTCCGCACACAAGGCTCCCTGCCAAAAGAGCTGCTTCTCATGGGGTCCAGCTGGAGGCTGGCAAAAAGCAGGAGGTTTTCAAAGCAGGAGACATTCAAAAAACTTCAGTGATGCTAAATGGGACTAGCCTAAACCAACAGTGGGTTTGTGTCTGGCGGAGGTGACGCGGAGTTTGTTTGACATGCCCTTGCTGCAGCCCATTACAGCTGACATGTATTTCCTGAGTGTTTTATAAATAAAAAGCTAAATAAAACCTAGGGTGCGTAGATGGCTATGGGGAGCTGGGCAGAGGATGGACTCCTGCAGCAAATCTTTCCTAATGGGTTCAGGTCCTCTGAAAAGAGAAAAATTAATTTTTCCCTTGAATGCATTTGGTAAAGAAGCTTTACTAAAATACAGAATTAAGTGACTATTTTATTTTATTTTATTTTATTTGTAAACAGTACTAATCAGCTTAACACAATGAAAGGTGCAGTGGAGATGTTACTTTGCCATTTTAGAAAACCTTGCTATCCTGATCTCACTGTAGAATTAGCCAGGGGTACCCTGGCTCCAGATCTCTTTCTGTGCATCTTCTGGGTGGAAGGGAAAGGGGAAGGAGCTGTGTTGAGAAACATCTTACACCCCAGCCTCTCCTGGACTTTCCCTAGGTGAGGGTCCCCAGGGAGACGATGCAGACAGGGTGAATGTGGGGAGCCCAGGGCATCACCCAACACCCATAGGTGCCACCTCCTCCCAGTTCCTGGAGATTGCATCAGAGGCCAAGACTGACTGATGCTCAGGGCCAAGACAAAGGTTTCACTGCTGGGGTTTGTTCCTTAACAGATGTTATGGTAAGTTGCAGCAGTACCAAAGGAGATGTTTCATGGTCCTGGTTCTGTTTGATCCTGTAAAACTAGGCAATCTGTTTTATTTAAGAAACTTCTGCCTGTGATTATTGCATCCCGGAATGTGGACATGAGCTTTCACAGAATCCCATCATAGTGGTGGTGGGAAGGGACCTCTGGAGATCATCTTGTCCAACCCCCATGCTCCAGCAGGGTAACCCACATCAGGGTATCCAGGATCACATCCAGGCAGTCTGGGAATCTCTCCACAGAAAGAGACTCCAGAACCTCTCTGGGCAGCCTGCTTCAGGCTTGGGCATCCTCACACCAAAGAAGTTTTTCTTCATGTTCAGTTGGAACTTCTTGGAGTCCTCTTTCACACATTTCAAACTCGCTGCACTTAAGCAGATCATGGCTCTCTGCCTCTCCCACTGCAGCACCACTCTTTTACAACATCCTTCCACTGATTTGCTTTTAACATCCCTGCCTGGGGTTTGGCCAGGATGGGGTTAATGGTCACGGGGGGCTGCAGCTGGGGTAAACAAGGGAACCAGCCAATGGGGTATTCAATACCATATGACATCATGCCTTTTATATAAGGGGTGGGGCTGGCCCACGGAGGGGTGGGGTCTTTCTTTGCTTTCAGTTGGTGGTGTTAGCTTGGGGCCAGAGTGGGGAGAGGTGCTTCATCTCTCTAAGGTGTTTATTATCACTTTATGTTTCATTGCATTGGCATCGTTATTGCTGGTCTCTCTCCTCTCTTTGTGGTGTTCTATTAAACTGTGCTTATCTCAGCTCCCTGGCTCCTTGCCTTCTCTTCCTCCTGTTTCTCCTGCCCTGGCCTGTGGCAGGGGGGCCAGTCGGCAGTGGCTCCCAGCTGAGATTAAATCACAACAGTCGGTGACACAAGGCACTTGGCTCCTCGGTGGCCGAGGGGTGAAAAATACCCGTGTTACCCTCCTTTGGGCTGTGAGTACTGGTGGCTGCATCAGAGCAGAGTAGCTCCCAGGGGCCAGCTCAGCCACTTTATCAGCGCTCGAGGGAAGCGGGCCTGGGGGGACTTCCGGTCCCCAGCGAGGTGAGGGTTGGCTCTGGGAAAAACCCCGCGACCCATGAGCCCACTTGGGAGCAGCTCCCTCACCGAAGTGTAACATCCCAGGAAAAGCGCCCATGCAGCAAGTGGCTGGGAAACACCAGTGGCAGGAGGTGGCTCTGAGCAGCTATTTCAGTGTTTTATTTTAAAACCAGGCAGTAAGTGCCCCTGGCAGAGCCAGAGGTGCCAGGGTTTCAGGGAAATGTGTTGAAAAAAAGGGAAAAAAACCCTCAGAGTTCTAATTCCTTAAGAGGTTTACAGATATGGTTTTTGAAGGGCCAAGGATGTGATTAACTTGAACAATCAGACAAAGACCCTGACATCAATTAAATACTGATGATGGGGTGAGGTCAATAGTAATTATAAAACCTGCTCATATCTTCATGCATTAGAGACACATCTATTCTTTTTATTGAAACTTTTTACCAAAATGATGTGGTGTAATTTCCTACAGTGTCCTGTTTCTAATTAAGTAGTTGGAAATACAGTGAATGGCTCTTAATTGCCTCTACTTCAATTAAATCCATGGTAAAGAAATACCTTTTATTTTGTCTTTTTTTAAACTGTAGCCTTTTAAGTGGCTTTGAAAACGGATCTCACACTTATATCAGTATTTATACACCCTTTCCAAATATGAACCTTAGAGTCCATGATGGTGGGACAGCCGTACCTTCGTGTTTTACAGAGAAAGCCATTTTCTGTGTGTTTCTGCCTTGGCTCGATGGTTGCCGAGTACCAGGTTAGGGCTAAATGCTAAAAGCACGGAGGACATTTGCTTGGCGATTAATCATTATCAGTGTGTGGCTGTTAGCCCATGCTGAACTTACCATGGGGTGACGCAGGGGGTTCTTAGGGAACCTGACAGTCCAAAGCCAGTGATGCCACTGTCATTAGTGCACCTCCCAGGGCTGGGGGGGGCAGTGTCGTTACCGACACCCGATCCCCGGGATCTCTGCCACCCAACCTCTGCCGTTGGGTACCATCACAGACACAGGCTTCAATATGAAGGATGTGGTAAATGGCATTTATTGCGCAGCTGCAATTGCTTATATAGCACAAGCCACACCCACAAGGCCCCTCGTGGGCAGTCTGAACTTTCCGTTACATCGCGAGATCTTCCGCACGCCGATCCCTGTCTAGGGTGGGCTCTGCTCACCACAACAGGGCAGCACAGGCTGGGGACTGGGGCAGGGTTGAAGATGAGTGGTGCATGGCTTCAGGTCCTTAACCCTGTAATGGGTCCCAGGAGTAGCCCTGAAGCAGGGCCCTGGTTCTGCTGGAGCACCATGATGGTGGTGGTGGAAATGACAGGCTGTCGCAGGACAAATGTCAGAGGATCACCGGACGGTTTGGGCTGGAAGGGACCTTAAAGATCATCCCATTGAACTCCCTGCCACGGGCAGGGACACCTCCCACTACACCAGGTTGCTCAAAGCCCCATCCAGCCTGGCCCTGAACACCTCCAGTGTTGTGGCATCTATAACCTTCCTGGGCAACCTGTGCCTGTTCTCACCACCCTCACAGCAAAAAGTTTCTTCCTGATTTGTAATCTAAATCTGTGTCACCTCTTGGAGCTGTAGAGGGAGCTCTGGCTTCCACCTGCACCTGCTTTCTCTACCTCATTTGTGTCTCATTCAAGGCAGCTTTGGTTCAAGGACTGTCCAGGTCAGCTTTCAGCTGTGTTGAGCTCTCCCACCCAGTGCTAAGCCCACTGTGAGAGGCCACAGCTCTTCCTTTTGCCCCATCTGACCAGGGAGGTGCTGCCCACAGCAGAGTGAACTGGGGAACTCGCAGCACCAAGCTCACTGACAGCCAGGCAGGGTCAGAGCCCCGGGTGCTGTTCAAGAGCAGAGCAGTGCATATGGATGCCAGCCTCTGGACACCACTGTAGGCATCTCTAACACCAGGCTGTGCAAAAGCTACTAACCAAATTTTTTAAACCTGGATCTGAAACCTTACTGTTTTAACTGAGACAACTGAGAGCACAACAGGCAGTGGCTAAATATAGTTCTGGAGGGGTGGCAGCAGCAGGGTTTGGGAAGATGTTTTGAAGGGAGGCTGGGAAGCTGGGGAGCGCTGGTGGGGGGTGTCTGCCAGTTCACACTTCACTCACTGCCTGGGCTGAAAGTGAAGCCAGGGGAGATAATGCAGCTCCGCTGTCGCTGGGAATGCACTTCAGCACATCTCACCCCTGGCTTAAGATCTCTGTGGAGAGCCCATAGCTGAGGTGAGTTTTGCTGGGAGCTGGAGCAGTGGGGATGGGGCTAGACTGCAGCACTGTGGACAATGCCGGATACCACCTGGGCATGGGCTGCTCCTCTGCCAGCTCTCACTTCTCATAGGATTGTGGAATATCTTCAGTTGGAAGGGACCCATAAGGATCGTCGAGCCAAACTCCCTGCTCCTTGCAGCACTACCTAAAACTAAACCATATGACTAAAAGTTTCCAAGAAGCTCCTTGAACTCTGACAAGCTTCTCAGCTCCTCTCTGCTTGTTTTCTAAAAGCTGAGAAAAGATTTGTCCAAAACATCAGTTACTCTACCTGGCTGGCCTTGCCTTGAGCATCACTGCTTGTGATGAGGATATCAGTGAGATGGAGAGCTATGCCAAAGCCCCAGCCTTCAGGACCACTGCTGGTGCTGCCTGGCCAAACCAGGCTGTGTGTCACCATCTTGAAGCTGCTGGTTGTGAGATGGAGTCCCTGCTCTCACATGATGACCCTGGTCTGTCTGCCATCAGTTTACAGAGGTTGCAGCTCAAGTAGTCTGGGCTGGAGCTTGCACCCTTCTCTCCAGTTGCTCTCGACATCCTTGGGGCTTTTTGGTTTGGATGCGCTATGTGGTTTTTTGACTCTGATCATTTAATGGCCACTTGGCACTGAAACAAATGTATTAGATTGGTTGGAGAAGGTTTCTATCCCAGTTAAGTGGCTTTCATAGTTCCAGGCTGGCTGAGAGAGCCTGGTGCAGTGGTTAGTGCTTTTGACTTGGTGCTTTGCTGCTCCACAGGCTTGCCACATGGTTCAGGGCATCCCCCTCACTCTTTGTGCCCTTCTCTCCTATGGCACTATTCCTCGTGTCCAGGGAAGGACTGAGAGGAGGAGTGGGTGTTAAAGACACAGAGGCTCAGATACCGTGGTGGCCAGAGAGACTGAAACACTCTTGGTGGACTTGGTGGTCTCTCAGGGGAGGTAGGGGTAACCAGCTGGGCCTGGGGAGGTGAGCTCTGGCACCGAAGCCTTGGCACCTCTCCAGAGGTGTCCCACCTGCACCACGTCCCCAGTAACCAGCTCCTGACGTGCCTGATCCACAGGCAACAGTTAATGAAGCACCACAGATTGTTATGTGAGCAAAGAAAAGAACTTGGAAGTTCTCTGAAGTTCCTGAAATCAAACAATGGCAGCAGCCTCCAGTGCACCCGTCCCTCTCATCAGTCAAAACAAGGTTGAAATAATAGTGCACATCTCTCCCTGCAAGCCACAAGACACCCAGTCACCAGGAAGAGGCTGAGAGCAGCTTGTCAGAGCGTGTGCTGCTTGTCTCCCAGCACCCCAGCTTTCCAGGCTGAGTAATTACAGCACCTGCTTGCTCTGGGCTGGAGAAGAACTGCTTTTATTTTAAAATAGCCCAGAAGTCTGAGGAGAAACAAAACCTGTGGTCTTTCCCTTTTGCAACCTGGAAAGAACATGTGTGAGCCACAGCAAAGCCCATGTGAACACTTGCAGTGTCCCTAGAGCCTCTCCTGAGCAGCTTTTCCCTGTTTCCAGGGCTCAGAGGAGATGATGGGGGCCAGTCCTGTCCCTGCAGCAGCCTCTGACCCAGCAGAGAGGCTGAGCTGCCACTTCCTTCCCCTCCCTCTCACCGCCTGCATGCCTGGCATGTGTGTGTGCTGAGCTCACGTGGCACAATCTGCAGAACAAAGTCCATGATGTACATCTGACCTGCAGGTGCTGAGGGCCCTGGAGCATCTCTGTGCCAGGAAAGGCTGAGAGCCCTGGAGCTGGTGAGCTGGATAAGATAAGAAAGACTCAGAGGGGATCCGATCAATAGCTAGAGGACAGGAGGGCAAGAGGCTGGGCCCAGGCTCTTGTCTGTGGTGCCCAGTGACAGGACAAGGGGCAATAGGCACAGACTGGAAGCCAGGAGCTTCCATGTGGATGTGAGGTGAAACTTCTTTGCTGTGAGGTTGGCAGAGCCTGAAGCAGGCTGCCCAGAGAGGTTGTGGAGTCTCCTGCTCTGGAGAGATTCCAAACCCTCCTGGATGTGATCCTGGGCACCCTGCTGTGGGTGACCCTGATAGAGCAGGGGGGGCTGGATGAGCTGATCTCCAGAGGTCCCTTCCAGACCCTGCCATGCTGGGATTCTGTGATCTTTCCTGCAGCTACCCAAAAGCCCCAACAAGCTTCTTTCACTGCCACCTTTTCCCAATCCTGTCATCCCTGCTGCCAGGGTGCAGCGTGCCCATGGCTGGTGGGAAAGACAAGGCCCTGGGTTGGGCGACCTCCTCCTCCAGTGGGCGTGGGACATGGGACAGGGCCTGGCAGCATGTGGGCTTCGGGTGCTGGGCTTGCTGTGCTGAGCCTGCTGTGCCAGCACGGGCTGTGCCACTCAGGCTGTGCTGTGCAGCATGTGCCAGCATGCTACGCGCCCACTGTGAGCAGCTGTAGGGGGAGGGCAGCTGGCAGAGGGGCTGGCTTGGCAAACGCCTGTCTGAGTGTTCCAAAGGTGGCAGAGAGATCCAGAGGTTGAGCTCCAGTAGCCCAAACCTGCCCTATCCTCCAGCACCCGTGTGCCCCGCCGTGACGGGAGTCAGGGTGGTGGGGCTGCGGAGGGCACGTGGGTGCTCCCCGCTCCCAGGCAGTCACAGACTGCTGTAGTCAGCCACACACCATAAACTCAATGTCTCCTTTCCCAAAATGCTGTTCTCCTGCCTTGCTAGAGATTCAAGTTCTGCCATTTGTGCGGGGCAGTGCACGTGTGGGGCAATCTGTCACTGGTATCCCTGCCTAAATGGTTGGAAGTGACTCTCCTTGCTTGGTACCTGCAGCTGCACATCTCCAGATTGCACTGACATATTCTTTATGTCCAAGTCTGCAAATGACGAATTGTAGCTTGTAAGGAGAGCAGGAGTCTGCAGGATCAGCTGATAGTTTGCAAGCAATGGAGTCCAAGCGTGTCTGTGGGAGGGGAAGTGGTTCCAGCCCTGCAGTGCCAGCCCTGACACCTTTCCTGCATACAACTGAATAGTGTTACAGGGACCTTGTTGTTCTTTTGTCTCTGTTGGGTTTTCTTGGAATAACAGCATCACTGCTGGCAAGGGCATTAGGCATCTGCGGAATGACCTGCTTCATGCACAGAGGGTAGTTCAGAAGGTTTTATGAGAAATACATCTGCATTACACCTCATTTTCCTGGATAAGACATGTTAATAACTTTACAGGTTTGGAGTCGATGAAAAGGAACATCACACTCAAATCACTTTCAAAGCAGAGATCTTGAAAACCACTGGCAGCCTGACACACTTCTCCATATGTTATATAAAGTAACTGTTTACAATATGAGCTGGCAAATATCATATAATGTAACTAATAATTAGATGACACTTAAATATGACTCATTTTGAGTGATCTCATATGCGTATTTATACCTTATATCCTATTACTAGGAAAGAAGAGCAGAAGATTCTTGAGGAGCACCAGCCAGGTGGGTGGGCTAGCTGCTGTGGCTCCTGGCTAGGCATTTCTGGGGGTTTGCAGCCTGCTTCAGCCTTGGCATCCCAAGGGGCTTCTGAGGGTGCACAGCCTGGTATGGCCATGGCATCCCAAGGGATTTCTGGGGTTGTACAGCCCAGTTAAGCCCATTATCCTGAGGGATTTCTGGAGGTGCACAGCCTGGTTCAGTCCCAATGTCCCGAGGCCCCCAATGCCTCATGCTGAGAAGGTGAACTTTCTGCTGCACATCCAGCTCAAGAGGCACCAACAAGGGCAAACTGAGGAGCTGCTGCTTTGGTGACACTAAACAGGATGATGGTGTCTCAAAAGAGAGAGAAAAACTGTAGAAAATTAGTAATCCACTGCATTTTGCCATGGTAAAATGAACCTGCTGTTCTTGCTTTGGCTAAAGCCATCTGACGTCTCCTTCCTGGAGCCTTTTTCTTCCCAGCATCACGCTAGGGATCTTCTCTCTGTCAACCTGATGCACAGCTCCCTGGGGGCAGCCACCTGGAGGTCAGAGCCTGCCCGAGCCCTCTTGGTTGCCCACAGGCTCAGCCCATCCCTCCGAGGAGCTGGAGCTGCTGCTGAGAGCACCCTGGCTCAAAAATCCGTCTTGGAACCACCACACCCCAGCAAGGCTCCTAGAGGCAGCTTCTGTTCCTGCTGTGTCACCTGCTTAGCTTCAAAAATGAAATCTGGCATTTAATTACAGGTAGTGATGACAGCGGGGTTAGTCACGGCAGGAATGGGGCCAGGGTTTGCCTTCTCTGGTTGCCACAGGGTGTGACAGCATGGGGAAGGTGAGGCAGCCGCGCAGCCAGCGCCGCCGAGGGCCACAGAAGCTGTTCCCCAGCTGCAGGTTAGTCCTGGGGTGAGCTGGGGTTGACCCCATCACAGTTTCATTTCAGTTTCTTGTAGCCTAAAAGGTGAATTCTTTTGTTTGATATTTTAAAGAATCCAGTCTAAGAGGGAAAGCAGAGTCCAGGATGCAGCCCCTGATCTTCTCGGCGTCAGATGCTGATGACATGGGTCGTGGGGCTGGGTGTCTCTGGCTCCTCCATTCCCTCCTGGACATTTCCCGCCAGTGTGATCTTACTGGTACTTCTAGAACTGCTCCCGGCTCTCACAGGCCTGGGGAGCTTCATGGTGCGCTGGGCAAACTGTGAAAGCCCCATTGGTGCATTGCCAGAGCACTGTGTTTTCTGCCTCCCCACCCTTTACAGGGAATTGTTGGGAGTTCTAACTCTGAAATGCTAAAACACTTCCAGTAACTGCTGCAAGGGCTATATTAAACCACAATGGTCATGAGGATATGAGCTGTTTGGGGAAAGGGCTATGTGGTGGATGGAGCTGGGTTCACTGTGGAGCAAGGAGGGTAGAAACCATCTCAGACAGGAGCTGTAAAACTTCTCTCCCTGGAGGCTGGGTATTGCTGTAAGAAATTTCAAACGTGTAATTTAAAGTGAAAAAGAACCAGTATAAATTACAACTGGATCATCGCATTTTAGGTATACAAGCACACACACGTGGCTGTGCACACCCCCCTCAGCTCTGTGTGTTTGTAGCTGAGGGTGTATTTTTAGCTGCAGTGTAAATGGGCCCTATCCAGGAGCTGGCTGGTTAGTACAAATTGATTAAGAAAAGCAGCAAATGAAAGCTTCTCATGCTTTAATACCAAGAAGGAGCCATGCAGTTCTGGGAAGGAAAGGGAAGCCACTGCCGAAAGCTTGCTCCGAAGTCCCCTCCTGCTGCCCCGCATCACTCTATTTTGGGTGCAGGTAACTATATTTAGGGCTGAGTCATCCCTTCCAGTATCGATTGCAGGAGAGCTTAAATGGTCAGAGCCAGTGACCAAGTCCACTGGTGAAGGTTTGGGGCCACGAAGCCCACCCGGAGCCTCTCCACCAGTGTCGGCAGATGCGGATCTGGCCCACGGGGACCAGCTCTGGCCCCTTCTCACTGTCCAAGCCGGGCAAGGGGCGATGGGGTGAATTTTGGCTGGCAGCTGGGAGTGGGGAGGTGGGTGCTGTGACTGCACTGGGCTCCATCCCCAGCTCCTGTGAGCCCTCATGGAGCTCTTACAGTCAGTGTTACTTCATGGAGCCATCCTTGGCAAGACACCATGGCCTGGGACAGGAGTGCTGCAGGGAGCAGAGCACCAAAAATTCAGGTCTGCTTCTTTACGGACATCCTCTAAGGGCAACTGGTTATACAGCCATTTACTGGGGAATGCTATTCACTGGTATTTGATGGTTTTTAAGCTTTCTTAAACTTTTTGTTTTGTTTTGTTTTGTTTTTTGTTTCAGGAGCCTGTTGAGGATCCCAGAGCCAGCTCAAGCAGCTTTTCAGTGTGCTGATCAGGAACGGTGCCCAAAGCTGGCCGCAGCAGTGCTGGGTATCACTGGTATGGTACCAGTCCTGCCAGCAAACAGCACAAAAAGATGTTTTTCTTTGCAGAGTTATTCCCCATGCAGAAAGGGAAAGCTAGAGAACATTTTCATTGAACCGCATCCAAGCAGTCAAGTCAGCCTTCTCCATCTGCTTGAAGTGAGGGTTTAGTTGTTAATATGTCTCCGTCGGTCTCTCTATACCTATTTTCTGCTGTGCTACTTTGGACACCTGTAGGTCGGTTTTCTTCTAATTTTTGCTGTGCTCACTTATCACTATCAAGTGACATTTTGCCCAGTGTCTGAAGGAGAGGAAACAGCTTAGAAACAAGGGATCATTTTAGTGAAGAGCTATTCTGATGGTAGTGGGAATAGGCTTATAAAACCAGAGCTTTTACTCTAAATTGAATCCCTTAAGTAATATCTGAATGTTGGCATAATTTTTTTTTTAAAAGCATTTAACACTGGAAACTTTATTTTTAGCATGTACATGTCAAGGCGAATGACAGCCTTTCAACCTTCCCCTGGCTTCTGCTGCTCGGTGCCCGAAGCGCCAGCCTCCCCTCAATGGGCAAGGAGGAGGAGGAGGCAGCCACCACGGCTGGGGGTGATGGGATGGAGAATGATGGGGTGGCCAGCTGATGGGATGAGAGGTGATGGGGTTGGGGTATCATGGGATGGGGGGTGATGGAGTGGGAGGTGATAGGGCTGGGGGGCGATGGGGTCAGGGGGTGTCAGGCCCACCATGGGACTGGGAAAGGAAGCAGTCCTCCCAGTTGTCTCCCTTCCCCAAAGGACTTTGTTTTAAAACAAGTAGTCTTTTAAAAATCTAGGGCAAGTCAGACTCTTGCCAAAATTAGTCTTTGTGCAAGAGCATGAGAAGGAATTTTAATGGGTAGCTGGTATGTGTGGATGGAGGGAAATGACTGCTTTTACTATCTAAATGCTGGTTTAAATAAGGCTGTAATATCAAGCAGCTTTGCCGCGCTCACAGATATGTTTTACAGGAAGCATCACTGCCACCGCTCAGGAATACATAAGAATGTTAAACAACAAGTTACTTTTTCATTTCTGCCAAACGTGTCCTGACACATTGCTGAGGCAGATGAAAGCTGCAGCTCAGAAGAAAGCACAGGCAGAGCCTCGGCACGCTGCTTTTATCTGGTCTGGTGGTTGTCGCCGCGTTGGTAATTGCGACAAAAACCCCTCCAAGGTCATTTTTCATGTTGCATTTGCCTACCTGCAGTTGAGGGGAGCAGGGAGAGGCAAACCCCAACCTCTGCTGCACCTGGGGCCCCACATGGATGAGGACACGATGGAGAAGGGGATGAGGATGAGCTGGGTGTGGGGTTGAGGACAGGGATAGGGGTGGGTGGGGATCGTAAGCTGGGCTCCAGCCGGTGGTCCCCGGTTGGTGCTGCCACCTGAGTGGCTGCTGTGGAGCTGTGTGGTGGAGGGCATTGCTGGCTGTGGAGTGAACAGAACAGAACACAAGGAAACGGGAGTTGCCGGGGAAAAAATAATTGCGTGATTCACACCCAGCTCAGCTCTGGCTCCTGCCCCTTGTCAGCAAAACCCACTCTGCCCCACTGCCCCCTGCCCTGGCTCCTCCACGCACAGCGGCTGAGAGCAACCACAAAACTAGCTAAAGAGGCTGAGCTTCTGTGGTTGCCTTTTGCAAAAATTAAATCTGATTTTTGTAAACTAAAATTCCTAGGTGCAGTTCCCTCCCTGTAGCAAAGTGGTTTATTAGTTTTTAACCAGGATTTTAAAATCTCTGCCTGTGCTGGTCCCAGGTTTCCTGCCAACACTGTGTGTCCCCCCAGGATGTTCTGTGTGGCAGCACCACTCATTCACAGCTCTCCTGGAGCAGGAACAAAATCCACACAACATACTGACTGCTCTTACAAGTTACATGGGGTGTACTGGTCTGTCTGCACACGGAGACAAAAGCTGTTTGACTTCATTTTGCATTAATCTGTGTGTCTGAAGACACTTGCTGGTCCAGGAAGGATTTCTCTCTGCTGACAGAGCTTTCCCAGAGCAGAAAAACATTTCAAGAAACTTGAAGCCTCAATCCTCTGGTGCATCAGGTTGGGAGGCGTGTGTGTGTGCAGGATCGTCCCTTCCCCATCTCTGTCAGTCTCTCCTGTCTGTTTGGGTGGCCTGATATCAAGAGTAGGGCCTCAGATGGTGTCCTATAGCTTACACCATCTTCTCTGCAGCTCAGGCGTGCTTCTGCATTCCCCTGAGCATTTGACCTTCGTGTTGTCCCTCTTTGCTCTGCTCTTCCCTGAGCTGCTCACTGGCTCAGCCGAGCTGCTGAGCTGGCTCTGTGCTGCTGTCCCAGCCCCAGCACCCCACACTCCACTGAGCTCACAGTTCACTCCATAGCTGGGTCATTTCTCAGTCACCATCCTGGGGACAAATCTGTCTCCTACAAAAGGCCATTATTGCCAGTAGAAGGAAATGCATTTTTAACCAATGAACCCTGTTTTCACAGAGAAATCTCTGTTAGAGGTCACATGCTGCCAGCAGGGCCATGGGTGTCTGTGTGTCAGAAAAATGGCAGGAGGGACACAAAAATGGTCCAAGGGCTGCAGCACCTCTCCTTTGGAGAAAGGCTGAAAGCGTTGGGGCTGTTCAGCCTGCAGAAGAGAAGACTCTGGGGAAACCTTCTGGTGGCCTTCCAGTACTTAAAGGGCCCTGTCAGAAAGTTGGAGACAGACTTTTTAGCAGGGTGTGCTGGGACAGGAAAAGGGGTGACGGTTTTAAACTAAAAAAGGGAGATTTAGACTCGACAGAAGGCAGAAATTTGTGATGCTGAAGGTGCTGAGCCCGTGGCCCAGTTTGCCCAGAGAGGTGGTCACTGCCCCGTCCCTGGAACCATGCCAGGTGAGGTTGGCCAGTGCTCTGAGCAAGCGGCTCTACCTGCAGATGTCCCTGCTCCCTGCAGGGGGTTTGGACTGGATGGCCCTGAAAGGTCCCTTCTAAACCAAACCAGTCTGTGATTCTATGATGCCAAGCTTGTGTGGCACTAGGGCATGGCCCCCAAAACCCGACAGATTTCAGTTTGTCCCTGGGTCACTGCCACAGGCACTGTGTGTGCAGAGCAGCTGCTGGTGCTGCTGTGTGGAAGCCATAAAGTGCACGGAGAAGACTTCTATGAATTATTTACATGATTAG
>NW_008622371.1:2206-9252 GCF_000691845.1 Merops nubicus | reverse complement strand
GAATGCCAGGAAGGGTAAATGGTGTTTCAAGCTCTTTAAATGAATGGTGGTCAGTCAGACACGTAAGAGCAGGCAGCAGCCCCATGGGACACGCTGCTCAGGAACCTGGTAACAAGTTTCCTCATAGGAGTCACTGCCTGATTCTCGTCTGGGAAGTCCAATATAGACCTGAGCTTCAGGACACTGGGCTGCTGACCAGGGCCAGCAGCTGTGACCCTGGCTGGGGAGAGACAGCCCCAAAGGGTCTGGGCATGTTGTAGGTGCAGAGAGCCCATCCAGCTCCTGCCCTGCTGCTCCTGCCCTGCCAGGGACATGAGCTACTCATGCAGCCCGGCTAGGGGCCAGAAGCAGCCCCTGCCACAGGGCTGTGGAGGGTGGGGGGTCACAGCCACCTCGCAGAGGGGTGACCCCATTCCCCAAGGAGCTGCTGCATGTGCCCTGGGGGCTATAAATACACTTGGTGCTTCACTGTCCTCTTATTACCTCACAGAAAGGCACTGCTAGCATTTGTGACACCCACACTCAGCTGCCACATAGCTCGTGAAGTCTCTGGGTATTTATACTTCTGCCAGCAGACAGGGCAGGATCAGTGTCAGCAGCACCAACCAGCTCTGCAGTCATCACCCAACCCTCAGCATGAGCCCGTGGGCTGGGCACTGCCTGCCCGCGTCGCTGCTGGTAGGGTTTTGGCGTCGATCACCTACTGCTACTGGCTTCTCTTCTATTTCCTAATGCTGTAAGGTAATTTTAAAAAAGTTTATAAACAAATATTCCATATGTTCACACGCTGCCTGGCATCTCTCAGGGTAACAACAACAGCTTTTGCACACTTAGGCCAAGGTTAGAAGAAGCCAGAAATAAATGCACAGTCAGTTAAAGTATTAAAATATAGTGTTTACCTACTGTATGTTGCTGCTCATGCTGAATATAATCAGCAAGGGCAGAGCTTTACAAACCCAAGTGCTTGAAGACCTGACATGCTTGTGAGTATTTAAGTTTTTATGTTAGGTGTATCCAAATTTGTCCTCTGATGAGGGTCTGTAGGAGCCACCTGAGCTCTGTCCATCCATGTACTCTGGGTGGAAGAGACTGTCAGGTCTGACCGGGTGTTGGATGAGACAGGGAACTTTGGATGTTGTTGGAAATGATAGATGGATACATTTACTAGTAAGAAAATATCATTATAATTGATGGAATGCTACAGCAAAGCTAAAAAGTTTTCTTGAAGTGTGACAATACATCAAGGATGAAAAGAATAAACGAAAACTTGATACATAAAAAACCAACCAACCAAACAAACAAACAAACAAAAAAACAAAACAAAACAAAACAAAACACCCCGCAAAACAGCAAAACTAAAGCAGGTGAACTAAAGGAAATGTCACTGTATTATATGCCATGCAGCTGCAGTTTGCACCCCAATATTGCTGTCAGTGTCCCACATCTCTACCTGCAGTTTGCAGGCTCGAAAAGGCTTCAAACCCAGCAATCTGTCCCTCCTCTTGGAACGCTGGGGGCGAGGGTCTTGGTCCCTGCACTGGGGTTTTGTCTCTCGTGGTTACTGGAGTGGGAAGAAGATGGGAGGAACTGTCCTCCCGAGCAGGGAATCCAGGGTGCAGAGGTGGAGGTCCTGGCCCTTCAGAGCCCCCGGAGCTCTCCTGGCAGCATCCCCAGCGCCAGGTCTTTGGGAGCGGGGCTGCCGCAGAGCACGGCCACCGTCCACATGAGTGACAAGGGAAGCAGAGCAAAACACGGCACTGGGCCAAGTTGAGGGGGCTGTAGGCAGAGAAACAAGTCAACAGCATGAGAAGAGAGGTCACCAGCATAGCTGATATACCTGTACTGTCAGGCAAGCTGTGGGCAAAAAGGAGGGGTAAATATTTTAACTGGTTTTTAAACATGAAACTGGGAAGGAATGGTCACGCTACATCCTGCAACAAAACCAGCACGCAGCGCCCACTGCCAAAGAGGAAAAAAGAGTTTCTGTAACAACAGATTCAGCTTTTGGTTGGTACAGAGCAGGGAATGAGCTCCAGGCTGTTGGTTACAACTGGGCAGTAACCGGAGGAGTGAACACCTGAGGCTGAGCAGGAGCTGTGCAGAGAAAAGCAGAGAGGGGCTGGGAGCAGGTTCTTCGCTGGTCGAATGCTGGAACTCGGCGAGGTGCTCAGTGCTGGGCACCCCTCTAAGCCACACATATATTGCCTGGATCTGTGTCGGGAGCGGGGTTACTCCTGCCACCCCCCACCAAGTCACCCCAGCAGCCTAGAATAAGCAGCACCATTCATTTCTTCACTTACTTCAATTCTCAGCTGATCCATCTGGTTCTCCTCAAGGTTTTACATTTTATGTATTTTGCAAACCTTTTATTATCTGTTTTTAAGTACATACCACTGCCTGAAGAATCACCTGGAAATGTGAATTAACTGCAATAATACAAAAGGCAAAAAAAGTGTTTCATAATTTTATTGGAGCGGTTTCAAAGTGAGGTTGCTAGGTACAGTGCCAGGAACTCTGTGGCTGCAGGTCTGCTGCCACTAAAAATAGTTACAACTTCAAAAGCCATGCCTAACAGTAAATTTACATGCAAACAACCTTGTTATTAAAAACCAAAATCTTTTATTCTTTAAAATTATAGACAAATGAGAGGATTTTTTTACTACTAATTAAAGCAGTTACATAACCTGAGCTTCAATACCAAGTAGCACTGTCTCTGCAGATATTGCAGTCAAATTGCACTAGTATTTACACAAAAACTGAACTCACTCAACAATATTAAAATCACAGTACAATACAAAAAATAAACATTTTCACAGCTACCCTTGAAACACACTGTAATTCACAGCCACAAAGCAAGTAGTGGTTTTAATTCACAAGTTGTACGTCTTAAAAGTATTTGGAATTATTGTGCCAGTGCAGTTAGGCTCAGAAACACTGTTCTGTAGTAGATTCTGACTGAGTGCAAAGCACCTGATGTTAGAAATAATACAATAAATGTAAGCAGGGTGAAACAGTCCTGCTCAAGCTGCTAGACTTGTGGGGTTTTTTAAAGTTAAGGGCTTTTAGAGTCTGTCTAAATCAACCTCCACCCGAGGGGTCCCGGCACTTGCACTGGCCCCACATTGCAGCAGCAGTTAGTTGTCAAACACGGCTGCTCGGGAGCTTGGAATAACATTCTATATTCAAATTCAACTCCAGGCTTATAGCATCCTCCAAAAATATTACCAAAGTGAAGACTAACCACTGCGGGTAACAAATACCAATGTACAGAATTGAAAAATAATGAGGTTATCACAGAAATAAGGAATACCTGTGTTAAGACATATTACTCTTTATGAATGGTTTTGTTCTGGACCAGTCCAAAGACAAAAACTAGTAACAAAGAAATAAAATAATCCCAGAAAGGCAAGATACAGGTTTTTTGCCTCTTGGCAGCCTCAGGGAAAGCGTGTTCAACTCTACAGCCCTGACTTTCCAGGTTGGCCTGTCTTGGTGGCAGTGGGGAAGAAAAGCCCTTTCCACACCATGGTCTGCCCTGCTCTCGGCAGGACCAGAGCCAGCAGAACAAGCACCCTGTGCTCTTGGGGCTACAGTGAGCCCCAGGGCAGCAGCACCTGCTCCCCAGGGCTCCTGCTTGGCAGCCACCTGGACCCTATGCTCACCTTGGTCCTTCCTCATCGAGACAGGATGCCCAGCTCAGGAAAACCTGGTGTGACCCCTCTTGGGGATCATACAGCACAACCCCGAGAATTCAGCATGTGGGCCCACACTGGAAACAAATCTCAAGCTCCTCTCCTTGGGCACGAGCAGGAGGCAGTGGGATGCTTTGTGGAATTCGCTCAGGAGCCATCAGCCTTGGGAAGGGCCCTGCAGCTTCCCACAGCCATCCGACACAGGATCCCAGGGAACCCAGGCTGGGATCTGCTGAAAGCAGGGCCAGGCAAGATAGTCCTGGTTCTGGTTCCCTGTGTCTGATACCTTACCTCTGTGTCAGATACCTTACCTCTGTGTCATATGAACAGGATTAAAATAAACTCCCCATGGTGCTGCATTATGGAAACGTACAAAGGGCCAGCGGCTCCTGCGTAGGTTTCACACGGGTTTCATTTTGTGTCAGAGACTACCACGTGTGAGAGTTAATGGGCATAAGTGAGAAAAATAAGCTGGAGGAAGCAAAATATAGCTAATGAATAACAGTTTGTTTCAGCATGGATCATTGTAGCATTCTGGTAAAACTTGAGCTCTAAATAACTATTTACTTCAATCCCTTCAGTATCTTCCATGAACGACTTGTAGTTATTAAAATATTCCCAAATATACCAAGAGGAAAGATAGGTTAAAAGCATGACCACGAAATCATAAACTGTTTAATCTCATTTGCTAGTCGAGGCTAATCCAGCACAACAAGGGAAGACAGAACTTTTAGGTGGTCTTCTCATTTTGAGATGAGGCGCTGTATCTCATTTGTAGTAAACACAACCCATCATCATCATCATCATCAATTATTAATGAACTGCCCAAAGGCTGTAGCTGAGATTACGTTCTCTTTGCATATTGGATAGATCAGAAACTCCACTCAAGTGGCTCAGGGAAAGGCATCTTCAACTACACCCATCACAAAGGTCTGTGGATAAACTCTGGAATCACCTGGCCCTCTAAGCCTGGTAGACTGGTTGTCTTCCAAAACCACCTTATAGTAAGGAGAAGAGCCAAAAGGCAAATATTTAACAACAGACTTGCTAAGTTCCTCAGGAGCTAATGGCTCCAGCCATCACCCTACCTGGAGAAGGTCTGCTCGGTCCAATTCCCCATGTCTGAGCAGCTTCCTCGCTGGTGGGATGGTTCCACAGACACAGTTCCATGACGCGGCAGGTAAAAAGCAATCATGTGGGAGGAGAGAGGAATTTGGTGAGATTTTGCAGTGGTTCTCACTACACCATGTCAAATATAGCAATGCCTAAAAAAGGAACTTTATTTGAGATTGTGAGGCTCAGCTTCAAGTTCCAGCTGGCTTCAGAGGAGGCCGTGACATCTCGGTGTGTACAGCAGGAGCAGGATGCAGTTTGAGGCATTGGCTCTGCAGGTTGTAGGATCTGAAAGATGGAAGGCAAACTGCATGCAAAATGCGTTTAAGGATCCTTCTCGGTGTTGGGTGGCAGGCTCCCATGAGGCCAAGGTGCCGAGTGCCACTGCCTGCCACGGCTGACCATCAGTAAAGTCGTTGTCATTAAATAAAGTATTCAGAACAGACTTTGGCAATGAACCGGATGAATCAGCTGGCCAGTTGCAGAGTTCTCTTCAGCAAGCCAGGAGGAAACCAAGCGAGCTTCCAACAGGTGTATGAGAGCTTCCAATGGATTCATAAGGGCTTCCAACAGGTTCACGAGGAAAGCACTAAACCATTGCAGTGTTCAAGGCCCAGGGGACTATAGGGAAGACAACCCAGCAGAGGTCCAGCTGTCTGGGTTCTGGAAGGTGGATCTCCAGGGCAGGGTGTCCCCCGGGCCACGGGGCTCTCCTGCAGCATGCCCACCCTGCTAGAGCTGGGACCCCAGAATTTAGCTGCCATTGGATTTCACACACATGGCAACAGTCGGCCAACTCTGCCATCTTAAAGAGACATATTGCAAAACGACTGTAAGTAACTCCAGAAGGACCAGCCTGGGTGTGCAGCTTTACATTCTGCTGTGTCTGTTTAGGATCTTTTTTCAGACATGAATTAGTGGAACGTTTTATTTCCTAACTGAAAGAAAAAGAGAGAAATAGACCACAAAATGATGGGAAATGGATACGATTTTAAACCTAGAGCAGCAGATTCAGAGAACATCCTATTTTTATTCTGTCTCCATAATTCATCTGCCATTCGCAACAAGACATGCCTCAGTTGAATGAAGTCTCAAATAATCACCTAATAGGAGAAGTCATTTATTGTGAATCAGGCTCATTCTCCGGTGCTATAAATAGGCTGTTGCTGTTCCACAGTCTTTTGTCAGTGGGGATTAATTAGCACTTGACCCTTGGTTGGGATTTTTTCGCTACCTCCACCTTTTCCATCTTCTAGGGCTAATGAGATCCTAACATTGTTTTAAGAAGCTACACCTCCTAAGCAGGAGCATAATTTATCTCTAGGCTATAAATCAGTGGTTTAGTTTATCACTAGGTTACATATCAACAGTGAAGAGTCAGTGTGGAATTGAGTTTATTATAAAGATGTTCTGTTAGAAGACACAGTATTACAGTGACTGAAACATGCTGTTAAATTTGCCCTGAATGCCCCATTCTGAACATGAACACTGAGAATCACACTTTACATACTTTACAGTTAGCTTTCTAATAAATAAGCTCAATAAATAGGGATTTTGCAGATTAAGAAGCTGTATGTGTGAACAGAAGCTGCTTTACAATGTTGTCAAAAAACTAGAGCTATCCTTGTTTGTTACCAAACGCTGGAAATTAATAAGTAAAATACAAATATTTTACTCTTACGATGTAGACAAAGGAACAATGATCTGTTCAAATGACCTTTAGGATTACACAGAACTTAATTTTGTACACTAAGTTTATAATTTAGAGCATGCTTTCATACCATGTTCAGCACACAATATTTTCAAATACATTTCTTAAAAATCTGAGAAACGACTAAGACTGCCTTTGCTCTGATCACTAGCTCTCCTGTTACACAATATTGCAGTTTGGCTAATTTTGGATGACCTATTCCAAATCTGGAGAAGATACATAAGACAGGGCTGGATTTAGTCTGTAGTATATTGCAACATCTTGTTAATAAAGTATTTACTTGTCACAGTACAAAAAAGAAAAAATTCTCCCCAGTTATTTTATATATATAATATATAATCCATGTTTAACACTTATTTTCTCAGGAAACAACTCTTAGGTTATCTGTAAATACTCTGAGGAACTGAAATGTCCTCGTACCAAGGGAGACCACAGGTAACTCAAGCACCTGCCACTTGTCTGAAAGGTGTGGTTATTTCCAGCGCACACGTTTCTCCCACGTTACCCGCGAAGAGCTCCAGGCTCCCAGT
>NW_008622371.1:0-2175 GCF_000691845.1 Merops nubicus | reverse complement strand
GGGAAGACCGGCTGCGCCCCGGCTCCGCTCCCCGGGCCAGCTCCTCCAGCTGACAGCACGCTGGCTTGCCTCAGCACGGGAGGCAGGATGCGACCCAATCGCCTCCGCACTGACATCTGGTCCCAAATACGGCCCCACGTGCACCCCCTGTGCCGGCTCCCCAGACCTGCTACTGCCAGCTCACCCGTGGGCCAGGCTGCCTCTAAGGGGGTTCCAAACTTCTCATCAACAACCACCACAGTCTGAAAGCACAACCATGCACAGACTGGTGAGCTGACCTTTTGTACAACACCAGCACTCAAAGGGGACTGAACCCTCAACACTACTGAACTACCAAGTGATTATCAACACGAGATGAAGATGAAATAATAAAACTGTAAGGGTGAGATAACTGCATCATGGCTTCAATTTAAATGCTTGTTTACTACAGCAAGTGAGCAAAAGGCTGGGTACATGGACTGAGCCCCAGAAGAGAAAATACTGCTCGCTCTTATTTTTATTTCCGATTTTTAAAGAGAGGCTGATTGAGAAGATTTTTGAAAGTGGGAGTCTCAGTTGTTCCTTTCATCCTTTAGGGGATACACTTCATTTTACTTTATCTGACACAAGTCAGAAAGAAACAAGAATATCATAAGGTGAGGGAAATGATGAATTCTGACATGTTACTTTCCATTAAAATTCTTTGTTAAGCTTTCTCTAAGATCAGAAAATGAGGCTTTACCTAAAACGAATTTGAGACTGGTAGATTCTCCTCACACACTTGTAGCACTACAGTAACCTGCT
This sequence comes from Merops nubicus, assembly GCF_000691845.1. Taxonomy (NCBI): domain Eukaryota; kingdom Metazoa; phylum Chordata; class Aves; order Coraciiformes; family Meropidae; genus Merops; species Merops nubicus. Next base: position 1,392 of record NW_008622371.1, on the reverse strand, counting down.
GTCTCAAAGCAGAGGATTTTTTCAAACCGTTCCCAAATCTTCCATGTTTGTTTACAAACTGGTATCTCCGTTCTGTTTATACTCTGATAAAATATTGAGAGTCATTTCCTCGCTTTTGGACTGCACGTTGTGCTCACTTCTCCTGGATGATTTCCTGGTCGCCCTGGAAAGGCGCCTTCGAAAGGTATCACCTGCCAGGAAGTACAGAATGGGGTCGACGCAGCTGTTGAGGCTGGCCAGGCCCCTCGTCACTTGGTAAGTGGCATAAACCTTGTCGTTGAAGGCACACATTTGTGGTGTCTGAAAATCCACCCGGGCTCTTAGATTTAAGGTCTTCATCACGTGGAAGGGAAGGTAAGAAACAGCAAAGACCGTCAACACAATAATAACCAGGTAAATTGACTTTCTCCTGAGAGGAGAATTGTCCAAATCTTTGTAAATCAAAGCTTTCACAATGAGCCCATAGCAACCAAGAATCAGTATGAACGGGATGCAGAACATCAGCACAGTGGTGCACATGCTGTAAATGAAGTAACTTCTCAGGTAATCATCGGCTGTTGTGTCATAGCACGTTGTGGTTTTATTTCTCCTTATCCCCGTTCCCGAGTAGAACAGTATTGGAGAAATCACGGCCACCACAATGACCCAGACCAGGGTGCTGATGTACACGGCGTTCTTCTTCTTCAGCCTCCCCAGTGACTTCAAGGGGTGCACCACCCCCGTGTACCTGTGCACACTTATACAAGTGAGAAACAAAATGCTGCCATACAGGTTCACGTGGAAGATGAACCTCTGCAGCTTGCACATGATATCGCCGAAGATCCAATCTGTCTTATTGAAGTAGTAAAAGATGAGGGCAGGCAGAGTCAAGACATACAAGAAATCAGCTAGCGCCAAGTTGAACATGTAGACTGAGATGCCACTCCAAGGCCTCATGTGGAAGACAAACATCCAGATGGCCACACTGTTGCCCAAAAACCCAGTGATGAAGACCAGAATGTAGACGGTGGGCAGGTAATAGAACTGGAAGCCAGTTTTGGTCAGGGAACACTTCGTGGTGGCATTTCCCACAGCCCAGCCACTGCTGGATAACAGGTTGGGTTCAGTTCCATTCAAAGCAGCAGATAGGAGGACTTCAGTCATGATCCTTCCACCAGAGTCACATAGGTCTGAGGTGAAGCAACAAAATCTCTACAGGAACAGTAGCACATCTAAAAGAAAAGAGCAAAGCAAAATCTGACCGGAAGGTAAAACCTGCCCTGCTTTTCCTCAGAGCGTCTCCAAGTGGGAGCACTCGGCTTGTCGGTCCGGCGCGGGGCGCGACCGCCCCCCGCAGCACCCGGCGTCAGGGTGCTGACCAGGGGACCCCTCGGCGGGCGCCGAGGACGGGGC
>NW_008622370.1:84212-84855 GCF_000691845.1 Merops nubicus | reverse complement strand
GCGCTCCCAGCTTGCCTCTGCCAGCCGGCTTGCCTGCCCCGATTCCTGGGCTGAACTCCTCCTCATCCTGCTCCGCTTCCCCGCGGGTCCTGAAGGAGCACGGGAGCGGAGCCCTGTGGGTGGGACGGCATGAAGCCGGCTGTCGCTCCGTGGGTGGTGCTGCAGGCTGAACGGGCTCACGCTGTAGCCGCCCTGTCTCTGCAGGAGGCACAGGCAGATGTGCTGTGCAGATGTAGCACGCGGTCGGCTGTTTGCACGTCAGCTGGACATTGGGTGCCGGGGGATTCCTGTGCCATAAAGAAACCATTCCTGTGCCATAAAGAAACCAGAACGTACACAGTCAGATGTATTTTCTGAGAGGAGGAGGAAAACATCTGCTGGTGCATGAGTGTTGATTGGAGCCAAAGGGAGATCTATTTTCACTCTTTTTTTAATGGTCCAGTAGCTAAAATGATACTTCCTGCCGTACTCAAATGTGCTTGGAAATAGCTTCCCACAGTGCCAGAAGTGGTTTAATCACATCTGGTATGGTTAAAAGTATCTGAATAGAGTACCAGTGCTCACCTATTATTCCAGCTGTTGTCTCCTTCTCCTGGCACGCCCCTGGTGATTTTCAGTGTGGCTGTGGCTCGCGCGGTCCGTG
>NW_008622370.1:80823-84180 GCF_000691845.1 Merops nubicus | reverse complement strand
GTCCAAATTGCTTCTCACCCTCACCTGCTGCGAGGGTGGCTTTTCCAGCATGAAAACTCAGAAGTGAGATCAGGGAAGGAATTATATTTGCTTTATCTTCCACTTCCACCTTTCTTGCCTCTAAACCAGATTGTCGTTCTTATTTCTTCAGTATTTTTGTTTCTCTATTTAGAAGAAATCCAAATTATGATAAAAAGAGCTATGCAAATGTAGACAAGAACAAATGAACAGAGTAAACTTTCTTCACAATGTGTTGAGGTTGGAAGGGATCTTCTGCATATACCTGTAAGAAGTGATCCTAGGATGAGTACAGCTTTTGAAGCCAGAATTCCTATAGCTGTTGTTCATGTTTCCCTGGGGAGATTCTCATTACTCTAATAATACTACTGAGCTGAGCCTGAAGCATTCCTCTCCACTGAGAGGTCTTTGCCTCTACCCAGCCACCACCTGCATGATGAAATCTGTTGGACATAGAAAGATTTACCCTTCTTTAACTGTAGTTGAAATTACTCAACTGAAGAAGAAGAAATTATAGATGTTATGAATGCATAAATCTTTCTTCAATAAGAAACCAGGTGAAACCCCCTCATTATACAGAATTGTCAGTGAAGAACCTCTGTGGAAATGAGAATTCTTGCAGAAGCTTCTAGAGATACACTTGTTCACTGCTTGCTTTCTTGTGCTTTTACATAAAATGTAGCATTACCATGTCATGTGAGACAGAGAACTTAAATGCTTCTCTGACAAAGACCTAAATATTTTGAATTTAATTTTACTTCTCTGGTATGGTTTGCTTCCTGTTGTGGAAGATCAACAACCAGTCTGATAATCACATATTTCTATTCATGCTTTATTCACATTTTAATTGAAAACGTTGCAGAGGAGGGAACTAACAGGCTTAGCAGTGTGCCCACTCACAGGGCTGTCCATGGCACTTCAGTCCCCACTGGAGATTGCTTCTGCTATAATTGTTGCTAACAGGCATTCTAGGAGGTGAAGTGGAATAATTAAAATAGCAACTTCAGCCACACTGTAAAATATATATATATGTGTATATTAAAAGGATGGTGAAAAGCCCTTTCCTGCAGTGGTTTGCTACTGATGTCACAGCACCTGAACAGCTCTTTGTTTGATAAAAAACATTTACATCTTACTCCTCCAGCCTCCTAGCAAATAGATCTGTATGTTTTACTGTGCTTTTTTGTATCCACAAAATGTGCTGATAAACTTTTCTGTACTGTTTGTCAACACAATCTTCCTTTAGCTGCTATCTGATCTACCTCAGCTCTGATCTGTTAGTTACACAAACCCAAAGATGGTTTATCTCCAGACTTTTAAAATGACACACTGGAACAAATTCAATTAGGCTTGTTTTCTTTGCTGAAAAATGGAAAGCACAAAATCGAAGAACTGTAGTGTCTTGAATTACCTCAGGACCTATCTCTGTCATGCTTAAACAAACCTACAAAGAGCGTGGTTCTCATCAGTGGTACCTCTAAACCTTCAATGAAAATGGAGTGGCTTTAGACAGACTTCATTTTGCTATTGAAACATTTTGGATGTTTAACAATTCACACTTTTTCTGAATACATGGAAAGTGACATGTACAAAAATCTAGATTCTGGTTATTCTTGCTTATCTTGAAGCTATTTTAATCAAGTTGCAAACAGATAGGAAGCAGTACTTCTCACAGTACAATTGAGTGTTGAAGATTCATTTAAGCTCCACAGGTTGAATCCACAGACTGGAATTCAGTGTAGGACTATCGCTGATCGCTCCTTCAAAAAACAAAAGGGGGAATAAAACCCCAAAAAAAAAAACCAAAAAACCCAACCCAGTGATACCCAGTTTTCTGTATGTCTTGAGTTATGTTTCAAAAAGGATAGTTTGTCTATTCAATGCAATAAGTGAAGAGTCTATAGTTTTTTCCTGTGTTATTTCTGGCCAATAAATTTATGTCTGTCTTTCTGTGGGTTCATAATATGCCTGAATCTGAGGGGGAAAAAAAAAAAAAGAGAGAGAAAGACAAGGGAGACAATTTTTGTCTTAATTGGTAAATGAACTGCAGTGTTCCTGGTATCTGTATTTAGCATGAAAACAGCCATTAGAATTGCAGATTTTGCTATCCCATTTTGTTTCTGGGAACTGACAAACGTACAATTTGCAGTCCTGTATAATTATAATCTGATTCTAGAGAACCGTAATTTTTACCAATATCTAGAAATATATGATTTGAGTATAAGTTTTCAGTACATGCTGTGCAGGGATTAATGGCACAACCGTATGAGGAATTAACACTGCTTAATTCCTTGGATATCATGCTGGTATTGTATCCTTTATCTGTTTTGAGAGGTCAAATTATACTGAAAAATTATACTGAAAATCTGTAGTAGTACATGAATGGCAAAGAATGCTTGTGGTTTTGGCTGATAGCTCTTCTTTGGTTTATAAAACATGATATCCTGTTTGCTTAGCAGTTGTCACATGGTGAAAGAGAAAAATAATGCTTAACTCGGGTAAGAACAGTTTAAAAAATAGTAGATTGGAGAAATGCTGAGATCTTTTTTTAATCTAATGCCTTTGGATATTTTATTTGACAGCTGCTTACTAATTTAAGAAAAAAAAATCCTTAACATTGACACCTTTTTGAATCTAATTATCTTATGCATGCTTCATTTTAAAGTGAAGGTTACTCTTTTTGCTGCTAAAATGTTTGTGCAAATCCTAGGAGTTTTCAAAACAAGGAGAATATGCATCTTGCTTTTTGTCTTTTTGGTTACTGTTTGATGGAACTGGTGAATATCTGACAAACTGATTAGAAAACTAAGAAAAAGGGCTGGTAACAAATGATTGATTTTTCTTTTGGTGTTCACCATTTCACATGCTATAAGCTTTTATTGTGCAAATACTTAGTTATTGGGCAGGCTCAAATGACAATACTTATGCCCTGCAATAACAAGTTTTATTAGTTAGTTTGTTCGGGATCAGAACTTCAAAGATTAGGTGGTGTGCATGTATCAGACTGTTCTCAGTTTTCTTCAAGTGCAGTGAGAATGGTTTCCCAGAGTCCGAAGTCCTGCATGGGGCTCTCATGGGAGCTCTCAGAGTACCATGCAGGTGGAGATGGTTTCAAGCCTAGACCAGTACTTTGGAAAAGATAGCTGCACTTAGAAATATTAATTAGTTGGGTCATGATAATTAGCTCTAAATTTTCCAGTAATTTGATAACCATGTCAACTATGAACTGTATACTGCAGAGGAGATTTTCAGCTGGAAATCCAGGGCTCTTTTGGGACATCAGTTCCAGGTTCTCTGATCGTCGAGTCCGTGTGCTGCCTGGCTCTGCTGCCACCGCCT